>NW_009218577.1:8902-22748 GCF_000690835.1 Fulmarus glacialis
TGCTATGCAACCTGTAGGAGATGAAATTATGAATGATGGAATCGCTCTAATGCCAAAATGTTTATAGAGCATAGTCCCCAATTTTAAAAACAGTTGCAGCTCCCCTGCCCCAAATTTTCTCACTTTAACGAGAAAGCTCTACCGAGAAAAATAATTAAGCTTTTTTAATGTCAGAAATTTGCCAAGATCTCAACTACTATTAGTATCATCACCAGCCTCTCTGTATGTAGTGGGTTTTCTTGAAATGCTCAAGTAGTGAGATGATTTCAGGAGTATCTCAGCTGTATCTCAGCTTCTTCCTCACTGCAGAGGGTTTGCTGGTTTCTAACACATCTGTAGTGAAAAATCAACATTTCATGAACTAGACGGGCTCGAAAACTAACAAGGAAAGTTTAAATAATTATTTAACTGAAAATCTGGTGATTTTCAGGGAAATGAGGACATGCAAGTCTAATTGAATTGTCAGAGCTATCAAGACTGCTGTCTTCTGCGTCTGCTTCTGTACTCCATTGCGCTTAGAATCAGTAGGATTTTACTGACATTTGGGTAAAATTTATGCAGAGAAGCAGAAAGTAAGACTGCTGTCTGTTATGGTGTTAATAATCTCCTATTTCTTTCTTTCTTTTTTAGCTTACTGCCTGAATTTACAAATGCAGGTGAAGAACTTTCTGTGAACCCACTCAAAGCACACATACGCAAATAAATAAATCGCAGATAACGCTTGGTTGATTTGCCTCCGAATAAGACTCTAACTTCTAATTTAAGTCCAATGACAAGAGCCTGTCAAAATAAACCTAATTTAATCACTTGATTTTCTTACGGTATCTGAACTTACAGTTTTGCTGGCAGCCCGTGATTTTTATGGTCAGGTTGTTTGTTTTTCTTTTATCAGGAGAACAAAAGAGGCCACTGTCACTTCTGAAATATTTGAAAGCCGAGCATTTATTAATTTCTTTATGATAAAGTCTGTGCTGGAACAACTATGTTGTGTTTAATAACCACCCTGATTAGACTGCATGTGGGAAATGGCAGATAGATATTCCTCTTCCCCCCCCCCGCCTTTTTGGTCCACTCAGACTTACTGAAAAAGTCAGCTGCCTATATGGATTGCACAGGAGAGCAACAAGCCTGCCCTTTGCAGCACCGACTTCTGTCGCTCTGCCCGTCTCAAACGCTGCTACTGCTGTTACTTTTATCTGCTGATAAATGCACGTTGCTTTCCCTTCAACAACCTTGGTGCTAAATTAGAAATTCTAATGTAAATTATCCCTAAGCAATGTTCTGTTTCTGCCAAAAAGAAATAAAAATGGAATATGCATGCAGCTCACCTTCTTCCCACTTACTTTAGGGATAACAGTGACATCCTTAAACATCCCCCCCCAATTTGTTTGTTCTTCTACATCACTGCTTTTTTTCATAATAATGGTTAAATTACATAAACATTTTCTCTAGGTCGAGTTTTATTTTATTAAGGAAGGTTCAGATTAATTTCTTTGGATGGTATTTGACCAGTGGTCAGGCGGTCGGAGTTGTAAAGATGGAGAAATGCAAGTATTGAAATGCTGCAAAGAGCGTGTGAGCTGTGGTCACTGTGAGAGCGAGGGAGTTTTGCCTTGGACCTTCCTTGGGGGGGCGGGGATGAGCCTTGTGCTGCCCTTCTCTGCCCGCTTCCCTGCGGCTTGGCATCGCCTCTCTTCACCAGGCTGAACAGCCAGCATCTTTTGCTCTGCCAGATCTTCCCCACCAGTGAAGATTTATTTCAGAAAAGGTCCCCCCACTGCCCACAGTAAAGTCCTGCTGCTTATACAGGAAAGAAGGCAAGTTTCTTTATGGCTAGGATGCTTTTGAGGTTTTTTTTTTTAAAACTATTGAAAGTTAACCTCTTTGGGGAAGAGTTTTATCTCCAAAGATAAAGCTGTCGGTGCTGCTATCCAGGGAGCGTGGAGAGCAGGTTGTCACTTCTGCATCATCTAGAAAAATGTCACCATCAGAAATGTTATTCATGCTATTCTGGAAGCAAAGCAAAGCTTCCTGAAAGCACAGACGAAGCCTGGGGCATTAAGTAGCAGCACAGTAGCCATTTTCTTTCTGCTTCATTGGGTCACAAGTCATGTCTCAAACACAGTGGCTTGCTTAGCGGAGTGGATGAGCACAAGCGCTTTGCACCTGCGCTCGGAAGCCTGCAGAGATTCCTCGCCTGCCTCGCAGTGCGGTTCACTTGGCTGCTTACGCCTGAGGCTGAGGCCACCTCTGAGACAATCAGCATCCTGGTGCACCACCAGAATGGCCCTGAATTGGCGAACGTGATTTTATTGACAACCCTCTAATCTTTAGGGAACTGGGACCTTTTCAGAAGCTTGTCATCAACTGTGTAACTTAGCTCTGTCTGGGTAGTTC
Organism: Fulmarus glacialis; assembly: GCF_000690835.1. Classification (NCBI taxonomy): domain Eukaryota; kingdom Metazoa; phylum Chordata; class Aves; order Procellariiformes; family Procellariidae; genus Fulmarus; species Fulmarus glacialis. Next base: position 11,300 of record NW_009218577.1, read on the forward strand.
ATCAGATTCACTATGTACTAACATTCAGGGTATAGTAGAAAGCACAGGTTTTTGTCCAAGGCTTTCACTATGAATCGTTGCTAAAAAGATCTAGTATTTTTTTTTCTGCTCGCTGGCTGTTTCAGTTAGCTTTCTGTGCTACATGGTTTTGTTTTTCTTCGTAATATTTTAAAAACATACATCTTCTTTTTGTTTGTGTACTTTCATGCCAAAGTATGCAATACAAAGTATATAACAAATTCTGTATTTTAAGAAGCACAAAGGCATTTTATAATTGTGATTTTTAAAATTGACATTTAAATTTGAAAAGGTAGAATAGGACACTGCTCAATTAAATATGTGTATTTGAGTTGCTGAGAACACCAGAGTGTGTCAGTAAAGCTGAGCTTTAAATACTACCACCGAAGATGCTTTTGAATAAACCTGCATACATCTTTTTTTTTTTCCCCCCCCTCCCCTCTTTTTCTCCTTTGGTATGACTTTTTGTGTCATTTTGAAGAGAGATTGGCAGAGACAGCTTTGTGTGCTCTCAGGCACACATAATACTCCAAAACTATTTTAAATCCATACATAAGCCACTCTCATGAGCTTTCAGACTGCAGTGGTGGGAGATTAAAGTAGCACACTGGAGGGCATGGACTCATCACTTAACTGAGCATGTGCTTCATGCAGATGTGAAGTTCAGTGCTACCCTCCATGCTGTTTCAGCTTGAAGGTTTAAATTCCTCTTCTTGCCTTTCCCTGCCACGGGATAGGGCTTGCAGGAGGAGAGATGGGTTGCAAAGTGGCATCTCTCAGCTGGTAGGTACCACTTCTGGTGAGCGTCGCGGTTGCTGCCTTTGGCAGCCATCGCCTGTGTGCTTGGGTGCGATGGTGGTGTGCCATCACCGGCTCACCTCGGTGACGAGGCCATATCTGGTGTCGGCAGCCTTTTGACAACATTTGTCTTGCTGATCAGTAATATGGGAGATGGATGTCTTATTCCTGCCTTCACAACTAATAACGCTAATGAGATGAGAATGCAGTTGGGACAGCATGTCCAGCCACAGCTATCACAAACCCACACCCACTGCCAATTGTGATGAAGCTCAGTTGAATCTGATAAATGGCATTTTTACAGTGGCTGGCACAAAATTAAAAATCGTTGGGACAATGTAAAGTTATTCTGGAGGTGCTTTTTGTGATGCTAAGATGTTAATATTGCCTATCAATGTCCTATATTATCTCTTTGTTATCTTGCACCCCATGTGTTCGTATCCACATGTTACCTTTTGACTTGCACTGAGATCATAAAGATTTGGGAAAGTACAGTCCTTTTTTTCCAGTGTTGGTAAAGTATCAAAAAGAGTAAAGTCCTGCTTCATAAGTAGGGCTCTTAAGTGCAATACTAACACAAAAAATAGTAAGTAAAATGTTGTTTTCCATAAAGATAAGAAATGCTGCATTCAGCCTCTGTCATGAACGCTCAGTTGGGAAAGAACTTCAAAATTTTTCACTGGAAAATGTAAAGGTACTAAATAACTGAGTCACACTAGTCTTTCCTTCTGAGCAGTAATCTCCATCTAGAAATATTTCATAAATATTAAAGTATATATTTTAGCAGTAGTGTGGAGCTGTGCATCCAGAGAGAGACCTGATGGCAGTGCAATACCCTCAAGCTTCAAATATGGAATCAACAGGCTCAAGTGAAAATACCAAAGCAGAAACATTTTTCTGCAATTGGTTAGAACAAATGGTTTAAATTTCCCCATTTTATTGGAATCCAGCTCGGTGATTTTCCTTGGCATTCCTTATCTGGTAAATAACTGGTTGGAGAAAACTGCTAGGTTTTAATTATTTGCAAAGGTTTGATATATTTGTTATCATCTGCATATAAATGGCTTGCTCAGTATCTCCTTGTGGAACCGAGCAAAACCATTTAGGCTTAGAAAAGGGACCACTGCGAAGCAAAAGGATTAGGTGTAGATCCCGAGTAACCATGGCTGGCAGAGATGCCAGTTTCTTCATGCCCCCCTACTCAGCTCTGCAGGGAAAAGCATTTTACTGGTGACAGGATGGCAGGGTGCTGAATAGCCGAGGAGGAATGGAGGTTGATCGGCATTGGTTAAGTCATTATCCGTGTTGGATGGGGCCGCCTGTGTGCTGCAGTGGATGTCAAACCCTGCCTGGAAACCCTCAGTCAAATGGCAAGAACTGAGCAATTTGTGATTGAGTTTAAATAAGTATAAACTGTCTTTGGTCAGAGTTTGTAACTCAAGAGATTTGTTTTTGAGATTTAGAGAAGTTGTAAAAAAAAGTTTTCTTTAATACTGAAGTTATTTAAGCTTGCTTAAACTCCATTAGAACATCTTCCAGCTTCAAAGTTTGTTATCTTCCGTATTACATTAGCACTTTCCCAGTTTTGCAGCTAAGCATATTTGGCTGTAAAACTGCACATTCGCCTAATGTTTGTTAATCTGTACTTGTATCCTGTCCAGTACAGATGTCTAAGAAAAAGTGATGGGAAGAAACTTGGCTCTCCGAGCTAGAACTTGAATCGTAAAATAATTACAGCACCTGCTATAAATAACCCTTGTTTCATCGCTGTGGCTTTTCGGTCTGTTTGCTTGTGTCCCAAGGCATGTCTGTGCCGGTCGGACACCCCAGCCGCACCAGTGACATGATGTCCACAGCAGATGTAGTGCTGTGCCTTGTAGTGACACAGGTGTCCTGCAGAGAGACCTCTACCAGTATCGCAGGGAAACCATTTATTAGGAGTGTGAAAGTGGGACTTAGAAGAGTCAGCTACAGATAAGGAAGCTAATGGGAGCACATGGAAATAGCCAAGGGTCTGTGTGAACTGTAAAGCAGCAGGAAACTATGGCTATTTCTAGTGTAATAATATCAGTATATTCATCTTAAATCCATGTTACCATTTTTCCAAAGTGTCAAGTAGAAATGAGACTGTTTTCTTTTGCTCTAGTCTGCTGTGGATGTATAAGCAGGTAGAGGCAAGTGCATCCAAATATCCAATATTTTATTTTTTACAGTAGGATATTTCTGAAAACAAACCAAACCAAGCACTCTTCCTTTTTAATTATAAATAGGATTATGCTACCAAGTAAGGCATATGAATACTTCATTTTTAAATCAATCCTGCGTAGTATTTGTGTGGTGATAACAAAAAACCTTATAGCTGTATTGGGCGCAAGTTGCCTGTCTCTGGCTTTCTCAGCTCTGTCGCCTCCCAGCCTAATCCTAGTTAATAAACAAAATTATCAGCTGTTGCCACTAGGGAGTTCAGACACACTGTTCCACTCCTGGGGTGTTAATGAGCCATCCGCAGGGATGTTCCTGCAAAATGGATGGCACGGCGACACTCGCTGGTACACAAGCATGTGCATGTGGGAGCAAAATGGTTATCTATATGTCAGTGCTAACAGAACATTTTCTGAGGATTGCTTAATGCGTTTTTCAACCCTTGGTTATTCACTGGAATAAAGTGTAGTGTATTCCTGGTAAAGACTGCTGTGTGTTAAGGTTGATACACAGCAACACCTGATTTAGCAAGGTTTTTCTGGCTATCAACTGCATTGTGGATACATCCTTCCCAAGGAGAAGCATTTCTACCACTACAAAGTTGAATGGGTAAAATTGTCATAGCCCATCCTTGATATGGCTGATTTGCACTACCGGTGCATAGAGACAGAATTAGGGGCTGTTTTCTGCAAGTGGGTGGCCTTTTGTATGGTTATTAGTGCTGTAAGTGTCCAGTGTCCTTCATATTTTGTCTTTTGATGATAAAAATCAGGTCTTCGTTCCTCGTGAGAAAATCAATACGCTGAGAAATCCCGTGCATGGACCTATGTGTCATTCCTGTTGTACAGAAATCATCGTATGGGATGTGTAAGAAAGTAGGTGAATTACATGTTTCCAGAACTTAGCCGCTCTTGAGTATGAACTTGAGTTCATACCCCTGAAGTGTAGATTGAATTATTAACCAGCTTAAAATTTCAAGGATCTTACTGAAATACTGACAATGTACCAGTGCTCTGGGATTGTGGCGTGTCCTAGAAAGAAAGTGTGCAGAAAGGGCAGATTCAATGCTGATCTTACACTAAGGTTCAGCGTAGCTCTATTTTCAGTTAGTAGAATGATCTTGATAGAATTGCCAAACAAAGCAGAAAAAACCCGAGTCTGTAATTGTAAATTACAGCAATCTATTGCTGTAATAAAAGAGCAGGTTTGCTCTTTTAAAGGCAGATTCCATGTGGTTTAGGTTTGTGAGCTTCTGAGTTACGTTGTTTAACTTGGGGAATTTGGATAAAAACCCAATTACCTTACTTTGGAGAAGAAATACCCTTGGCTGGGAGTTCTTGGCTGTGGTATTTTTCAGTATCCAGTTTCTTTGTTGTTTTTTGGAATTAGAATGAACTTGCAAATGTTCAATTTAGGAAAAGGCCTAGATGGTAGCTGATATTTTTCCACCCTGTTGTGCACTGCCTCTGTGTCTGGGTTCATTCCCATCAAGGGAGACCAGTTTCCAGATACTAGACTTCCAATGATGGTTAATCACTGTGACACCTGTTAAAAGACCATGTTTCTTCCTCATTTTTCCAGCAGGATTCCTAAAACAAGTGTCAGTATAACTTGCAAATACTAACATCATAATCTGGGTTGTTTGAATTCTGCAATAGTCAGTACCTGCGCTGAAGAGCAGATGTGATGTGCAAACAGAAAGGTGAGCTGCTGGGGTTAGGTTGTCTCCAGCAAGCTTTGAATCTGGCAAGGTTTGGCCATATATAGGGGCTTTGGGTCTGAATTTTTTCTTTTCTGGCAAGAAAGTTATATTCAGTCCTGGTCCTAGGACAGTGTTCAACATGATAGTTTATCGCAACTGGTAAATAATTGGATTTTTTTTAAGAAATAGGTCAGAGGAAATGAGACCTTTTTGCTGTATCCAAATACAGAAAAAAGCATTACCAGCTCAGTGATTTTTGTAAGAAGTTTTGTGATGGAAGGTTCTGGTAGTTCAGGGACGCTGCACTGGCTGCAAGTCTGACTTGCAATGCATCCCAAGCACTTTTTTCCTGTTTTGAAACACAGCCAATATTGATAATGCCATAACTGAAATTACACAAAGATTTTTTTGTTGTTGCCGCTCTCAGTTAACCTCCTTCCTCCAAGTTTAATGAAATACAGTAAAAAAATCTATATGAGAAACTGTATGCTGTAGTTATGAATGTTTACTACAAATGGCTTCAAAACGATGCTTGCTAATGAAGTGGCAGAAGCAGAACAGTCGTGCCAGGTAGGGTCACAATATAAAGGGAAAAGGCAGTCACATTCATCTCAGAAATAATGGTAGCAATTTGCATGTCGTTAAAATGTTTCAAGAAAATAAAACCGAATTCAGGTAAACTAAAGCAGGCTCCTTGAATGGTTACCTGCATGTTGAGACAAATAGAACAAACTAGTGTGTGTCACGATAGCTGATAGAGCCGTGGCAGCAGATCCCAGCCCTCCGAGGGTGGTGGGAGTTTTGCTTTGGCTTTTTCTGAGAGCCAGGCTCCCTTCATCTTGTTAAAGAACAAAGCCAACATGGACTTGTTTTCTGCAGTGTATTTTCGGGAAAAAAATTCTAAACCGCAAAACGGTCATTTGGCAATTTGAGAAGGAAAGCTGATTTTAGCTAACCTAGTTAGTCCAGTTTTGCTGTGTTTTGACTTGATGAGGACAAAGATGCCTTTTACCCTTCCTTCCAAAGCCGGCTCCGGGGATCTGCCCAGGCTGCTGCTTCTATGCCCAGAAGTTAGCCCCTAGCTGCAGCCCGCCAAGCTTTCCCCCTTTCTTTCTTTGTGTTTACATGCACCTCAGACAACACTGTGGTTTTGTAGGAGAGAGTATCACCTTTATCTCCAGAAATATTGACAGCCATTTGTTTTTAACAGTGATAAAGTCTTTCTTCACAGCCATGGACTGTTGCTACCAGGGTAAACTTACAAGTTCTTGGTGGGTGAGTGGCAGGAGGAAGGGGTGGAGAGGAGGTTGTTTATGTCTCGGGGTGTGTGTTTTACGAGGCAGTTCAGGAAGAACATTCAACTGCTGCAGAGGTTTGGTTTTGCTTGGTTTTAGCTGAAAAAAGAGGAGAATTTATTTTGGAGTTGCTTTCATATTGTCCTTCAGAGTGGTCTGCTGTGGTGACCCTAGGCACTAGGGTGCTTTGGGAGCTGAGGCTGCTGATGGTGTAGAAATTCACTCCTGCTTTGGTCAGTGCCTACAGGTCAGCTTTTGTTCTCATGGTCTACGCAGGGATTTTGCTTTTCAGCAGTATGAACCCAACATCTTTGCTGTAGAGGTGGCAGTGTTAGAGTTATGCTAGTATGCGCTAGAGTAGTTTAAGTTAAAATAAGTTTTTCACTCCCCCTGGGTCCTATGAGAACATCAAGCCCTTGCAGATGGTGACCACTCATTTTGTTAAAGGGGTGAGATTTGTCCTTGGTTGCAAGTCATCATAATTGACACGTTAATCGTTGCATCATGTTTCCCACTGTAGTCAAAGTGGTGACACTTCTGCATGTTTCAAAGGACCTATTGCTGCTGTAAATTGTTGTAGACAACACTGAATATGATCTAGCTCATTCTTAAGACACCGATATGTTTGTGGCAGTATTTCAGCTGGGGGAACTAATTTTTTTTACAGTGTATTTTTTACATCCTGCTAGAGTCAGGAGAGTTGCAAATGGTGGGAGGAGAAGTGAGATTATTTAACTGTTACTTGCTTAATAAAAAAGGAGAATTTGAAAGCTGTGCCTCAGGTCTGGTCATATTTTGATGATCCTTTTTGGTTTATATTTAAAGTGATTTTTTTCTCTGGAAGCATCAGCACTTGATATTGCTAATTTAATTTTTTACATATGACACTTGCAAATTATGTAATTAAAAGAAACCCTTTACTGTTTTTTTAGGTAGCAGATACTAGCTTGATTAAGAGCATTTAAATGCCCATGTATTTGAAAGGGGGGTACCGTGTTTTCTCCTTCAATTGAAAATTTCTTTGGGTAAATTACAAATGCCAAGGTAAAAATTATCAGGCTGTAAACAAATGTTATACAATCTGTTAGCTTTCTGCCATCTGGCAAAACTCAAGTACCCTCAGACAGTTTTATGCTCTTTACAACAATGCTATTCTTGGCAATAAGGAAAATAGACATTTATAAGAGAGACTCCCACAGCTGGTAGTGCTGCCAGGGGAAGAGAAGGTGTGGTGGAGGGGGTGGTGCTCATGTCGTGGGCTGTGCCACCCTGATGGAGGAGCCACGAGTTGTTTTCCTGAGGCCTCTGCCTCTGCGCGGACCAAAAAGAGACCTTATGCTTGTACGTGATGGGATTGTGAGCTTCCCTCTCCCCTGCCCCCAGATCAGGTGCCTGCTGCTGGCACTGTGGATGCCTCCATGCTGGCTTTAGGAAACTTCATATTTGTAAACTGTTTGAATATTTGGAATAATTATTCAGATTATCTGTTCAGTTATCTTTGTTTCAGCACTCAGAAAGCAAACTGAAAAGTTTGTGCAACTCCACAGAGTCAGGGAGTGCTAACGTGAGCACCTCTCTAGCATTCCTATACCAGTAAGATTCCTCTTACATACAGTATCCGCTGTGAACTAGCTTCATGATGAGAGCCGACAAGCATAGATACAGAATTGTCTGAGCTGGGTTTAGATGGCTGAACCACGCACATCCCATTTAAAGGAAATGTATTGCTATCCTGTCTGCTTACGGAGCATGATTCATCAAAGCACTTAACATATGCTTCAGAAGTCTTGTTGGAAGAAAACCTGTAACGACCAAGTATTTGTTTTGCACATCCAGGAAGGGTGTGATCCCAGAACTGGAGAACTGGGAGACAAACGTCGTTTAAAGAGATTTCTATATTAAGTAGCCCAGAATTAAGATGAGTGATGAGAATGTAAAAGTGTTGTCAAAAGCTTTCCCCTGAGTAGTAACTGCGCCTGTTAGTCATGCAGTTTATCCTGATGATAAATTCAAAACTATTTGCAGGATTATTTAGAGTACAAGAAAAAATTGCATTTTCCTTCACTCTTGGAGCTATTGTCAAACATGATATAAAACTGTTTGATATAAAGTTATTTCAACTGCAGTTAAATATGAGAGATTTATAATTCTAATCTGCTTATAAACCAGGGAAAAAGATGAGGAGAGAACACTTTTATTTGCGTGAAAATAGTGGACCCTGCTGTAGATGCAGATGGATATTTTTCATTCTCCCCTTGGGTGCACATTGTCGAATGCTCCTGGGAGCACAGAATTAAATTGCGTGGATACATAGTCCAGTCTGGCCACATGAACGTTGTACAGTTGTTCTATCTGCTGAAAATAAGGGGGTTGGAAATAGGAAAGCTAAGAAATGCATGTTTTTCTGTGCCTTCCTATATGGGATTATGCTTGAGAATTGCAACACCACGGGTCAAGGACCACCGTATATGTGTTACATAGGTTCTGTGGTTTGAGCAGCACGCACAGAAGAAAGCAAAGGGCAAACGGCCAAAGCTGTCATTGAAATCCATGTGCCCGGGTTTGGACAGAGGGAGTGGAGGAGTGGATTTCATGCTCACTTGTGCCACGAAGACAGTTGTTTATACAACCAAGTAGCTTTAGAGTATTGTTTGTCACAGGCTTTAAAGCTAGAGCTTATTTATGCAAATCAGAGTTCTTGGGTAAAGCCCAAATCTATTTATAGGATGCTTATCAGTATGTCACGTGTTTTCCAGTTTTCTTGATGGCAGAGCGAGCCCACCCCAAAATGAAATAAGGAAAGAAATGCTTTTCTTGCTGGAACTGTAAGCATAGGCAACAGGCGTAAGGCTTCCTTTGCTGCCTTCAGTTCTCTTCTCACATCAGTGTATGATTGCAGTTTGGCAGGGGGATTGATTTTGTTTGGGTTTAGGAAGTAGAGGGCTTAGAAATGTCTCCAGGAAACGAACGGGCAATCAACAGGCAAATCACCAACAGAAAGAATAAAAAAAGTTGTATTTCAGTGTTACTTATTCTTGAGATACATGGCAGTGTTCTTTAAAATTCCCATCACCCAGAGCGAGTTGATTGCCTTGCTTTTAATTTTACTTCAAATAATAAGTTCTTAGCCTGAAAAGCCAACTTGAGTGGCCTCTGCACTTCCCGAATTGCGCTTTCCCAAGTTGCTCTTGCCACTGATTAACGGATATAACAAAAAGAAACGTCGTCACGTTGCAAAAAAATGGGCTGACTTGTCATGTCGTATGTGTCTAAGAGAAAATAATATACAAACTAAGAACAAAAGCGCTAATATTTGAAACTATGGCTGGCAAAGAAATATGATGGCTTACTGTATTTGAAAAGCTTTCCTGAAATGCAGAAATGAGTGATGTGGGCAGCAGCTGACACTGGGTTTAAAAATGCTTTTGCAAACCCTTGGCTGGGAGGGCAGTGCGCCGCCTGGGCACGCACAGCTCAGCCAGTCCTGTTAATGATTCAACTGTTTTTGTTTGTTTCTCGGTGTAATTTGAGGCATCTGTTCTGATTTCTTCGTATATATACATTAGGAGCTTAATTAAAAGCTCAGGAGACTGTTTACATGTAGAATAAATTTTACTTCTTAAGCATGAGACTGGAGTGAATGAAGTGAACAAAAAAATTCTGATGAGCATTTTTAGCAAACAACATCACAAAGGAGATTTGGTGGAAAACTTATGTATTTTAAAAGCAATAGCTATTTAAACTCATTAATTTAAATCTGTTGCAAATATTTCTGCTTATTTGCTCCTTTGAAATAGTTGATATCAGTGGAAATTGTCTACTTTTTGCTAGACTAGAGATAGTTTTATATGAAAACAAATGGATTTTTTCAAATGTAAAAAATATTTTTCTATTCTTTGTTTTTATATATATTATAGTAGGAGTCCTGTTACAAAGCGTTGAGCTGTACTGTCTAAAATATACTCTTTTAGAAATGTGGGAAATGTTTCTGTTTATTTTTGTAATGTGCCTGTCTTCTGTTATAAGTGGCTTTTTCTCCTGAACAGGAGAAGAGATGGGTGGTGATCACATGCCTTGTCTGGTAGGAATGAAGCGTCCGCATCTGACTGCAATTATCTTGGAGAGGCAACCAAAGACCAACAAGAGGACATTAAATTTTAATGACTAGTAGTCAGGGGAGGTGAAACACATGAAAACAGTGATAGCAAGGCCCGACACAAAGCATTGCGTGTCGAGGAGCCCCAAGAGTGAGCTCCACGTGCTGTACTGGGGAAGGTGAAGCCCGCTTTTCCTTTAAAACAGAAAGATGGGTCGTACTGTCGGGATGAACCTTTAGGTAAACATTACTTTTCCTCTTTTGAAATGCTCTACAGTCCTTGCAAGCACCAGCTAGCCATGGAGACCCAAGAAGAGGGGCAGAGGTCTAAACTCACATTCAGGACACTGGAAGTTGGCACCAGCCCCACAGCGCTGAAAGCGTGACCTTAGCCCACTCATTTTGGCCCCATATTCTCAGCCTTGTGCCAGGACTCACTTGTAGCAACAGAAGTATTTGTGCACCAAGGGCTACCCCACGCTAGGGAACTGGCAGAGCTGAAAACCAGATGTGCTTTTCCCTCTTAGGGTCATTGCAGTTGGGTCGGTTCCCCGGTACAGCCACTCAAGTGTGCGTGCTGACACGGAGCACCAGGAAGCCCGCAGGGCCAGGCAGGGAGCAGGGAAGCGGGAGAGATGGCTTCTCCAAATAGTGTCTGGCAAAGCCTGATGAAGATGTGGAGGCAAAGCGTACCTCGTGCAATCTTAGCAGTTATTTAGTTTTTATTGGGAAACAGCTAAGCCAGGAAAAAGTCCGCTAAGCAACAATTAATAACACTGGTACAATTTTATTGTGTTGATACATTTATTTGTCCACTCTTTCTACAACTATATTTACTTACTCCTAGCTAGAATCAAAACAGTTACTACTTTGAAGTGTTTTGAAGTGCCGCATGAAGCACCTTCAATTATGGATTTCTCTCAATGTCAGTTTATTTACCTACACCCAACCCGCCAAAGTATTTATACTTAGTGTTGCATTTTTAGTGTGTCTCTCTCTTTCTTTTTAGAAAGTTTCTTCGTAGTTAGTCTTGCTTCTTGAAAATCCCATGTGAAATCACTCTGAAACAGGAGCTCAGTTCAATGATATGCAGCCCGCACCACTACATGTCTTTGGTTAGGATCATGCATTAACCTACAATCAGATTGAGTACAGTTTATAATCTATTTACAATTCCATTCCTTTATCTATTACATGTTTCTTGGAAGAAGAAATTATGTTTGACAGTGCACTTCATGTTTGAGAGGTAAAATCCAATTTGTCTAATCCTAGAAAGCTGGCCCCCATGTTTCTATTAATGAAAAACCTCATGTCATCCTGTTGTCCAAATTAGCAGGA
>NW_009218577.1:22769-81796 GCF_000690835.1 Fulmarus glacialis
AGCACGTGTTATGCAGTTAAAGCACCAGCTAGGTAGGAAGATGGATATAAACAAACCACACGACCTCCTGCTAGTCTAATCTTTCCAAAAGTATTACAATCTAATTCCAAATATTTTCATGTTTTGCTTGGTATATTTAAAGGCTGAACTATTTTTACTTCTGTAGCTGTATTATGACTATTTATTGACGTTATTTCTGTGATGAAGGAGATGACTTAAAGTAAAAGATCAAGTTATGTTATCTGCAGTACTATCAGTGGAGTCTTTTTGCTATGCTTTATAAAAAACTGCAGGCTAGCAGGCATGGTATAGAATGTGTTTGCAAATGTGTAGGTTTTGTTTAAAAGCCAGGGAACAGAATAGTTATTATTTTGGGATCTATGCCTAATGCAATTTTCCAGTAGTAACTAAATCAGACAGTGCCCTCAATATTTGTTTGCTTTTTTACAGTGAAGTAGGGATAGTATGGGTATTGTAAAATTGGAGTGAAGCATTGAGAAGTAGAAACAGTATTTACAACAGCGTACGTATTTGTTTTACTGAAGTATTTCTTCTCCATTACACTTCGTTGATGACTTTTCAAGTCCTTTCCAAGTTTACATTTCTTCGATTTTATGAATCTTATTTTTAAAAAATAAGCTCTAATTTATTCTTTTCTCCAACAACCGTAAATTATGGAAGAGAGTACTTGTAGTTATAAGTAAATCTTTTAGGTCGGAATAGTAAAATGTTCTAAATTGATGACCTGCTGTAGAGCTTAACCTCAATTATCAGTGAGGAATTTATGTAATGTCTCATCTGTTTCCGTAAATCTGGGAGGAAAATCCTGATGACCTCGTCGCATTTGATACACATGCTATTTTATTTTAATTCCTTAACCTGGAATATTTCAATCTAATTGTGCATCTCTGAATCATCAGATATTTTTTCTTGGAGAAAGAGAGGTTGTTGTTAACTGTCAAAGGCCAGGAAATACGAAACAGGAAAGCCGAAGGTTTCTAAAGCTCTGCAGGAGGCATAGCTGTGACTTTGAATAATCTTTCTTGCTATGTACATGTCTGATAATTGAAGAAAAATACACATCTGCTGCCACTAAATTACTGCTGTTGGTTTGCACGACTCCTTGGCTTTCCATTGTTAGTTTTTTAACATCAGATAAAGACATCTTGGAAAGAGTACCTGCAGAACGGCAGCTTCCTAAGACAACGCCTGACACAGAAACACTGGAGTTAATGCTGTTCTAGTTCTATCCTCCGGCTCTGAGGATTTGCAGCAGCTGAAGTTAAGTAAATGATGCAGTGGTTCATGCCATGGCACTGATGAAATGAACTTTATGCAAAGTTTATATGTCACTTTATCAAGAATGTAAAATGTCCTGATAGCATGTCTTTCCTAATTGCACTTTGCTTGTTACTTAGTTCCTTAGTGGGAAATTGTATTAATACTGGGATGCTGTTTTTTCTGCTTAAAAAAGAAGGCTAGGAAGAGGCAGAGCTCAAATGCTTTTTTTGGAAAGGAAGTTGAGTGAGAGAAACAGAAACAGACTGGAGATCAGTTATCAACAGAACAGAAAACTCTTGAAAACATCAGCCTGTAAAGATGCTGCACGTGGCACTGTTGTATTCATTTTCCTCTCCACCTTCAACTATTTGATCCTCTGTCTTGAACCTCCTTTCCTTTGCAGAGGTCTCTGTACAGGTATAGAGCAAGTTTCTTCTTCAAGCAGTTCGACTCGAGCATTTGTGTGAACGCCACCCTTCCTTGTCAGTCAAGAAGACGTTCCTTTTTTATAGACGATCGCAATGTCTTTTTAATAAGCTCCTTTAGTTGAGCTGTAATATTTAAAACAAGATGATGAGATCGTACCTGGAAGCAAATTAGAAAGAGATGTTTCAAAAACTCTTGAGTGGAACAGTGGCTAAATATACCCTGCCCCGGGTATAGAGTTACAGGCAAGGTATTCAATGGAGAGAGCTCTTTCTGCAAGCACTTCTCTCTCTTCAGATGTCCATGGAGGCATTTCCCTTTTGTATCACTGGGTAATCTCTGACTGAGGATGCTGTTAATTAAACAGGGGCTCTCGACTCATGAAAGGATGCGCAACCAAATGCCAATTGTGCAGGAAATAACAGCAATGGAGTAGGCTGTGTAGAGGGCATATCGTAAGGTTATATTCCCTGGCAAGAATAGAAATTGCCTGGTGCTGAAATCTGAAAACCCGATTAAGTTGTCGAGAAGTGGGTGGGGTCTGAAGGACTACACGTGAAGATTTGATTTATAGAGAGGGAGGATGAAACAGTAGTTTCGTCTGGAAATTATACCAGCTCTCTGCTTTTCATTAGCAGTTGCAGAACATGGAAAATGCAGCTGCTTGATTCCCCTCTCACATACACGCTGTTGAATCACAAGCAGCATAATTTCTCTCAGTGCAGTTACCGTTTGTGTGTTTTAAAAGCAAAAGGCATGCAGAACATCAGCAGTTTCAACAGAGCTCTGATTTCATCCTTGATTTTTCTTCTACCACACCCTGTTGTTGTCGGAGTGCGGTTTTGGAGCTTTGGAGTTTAATTGCCTTTAATTGTATCTAGAAATCTAGTTCTTGCCTTTAATTGTATCTAGAAATCTAGTACTAATAGGTTGAATAAGAGCTTCATTTTTTTTTTTAATTTCATTTCAAAACACTGTTTTTTCCTTACTGAATTTTCTTTTTAATGGTTGGTGGCTTAATGAAAAGATCTTTCCTAAGATTTACAAGCAAGCCAAAGCTGGTAATGGAAGTTCGGATAAGCAACTGAGCTACAGACTTGAGATAACATGAATGCTTACAAATCAGCTTCGTTTTGTTTCTGAGCCCCTATATCAACTATAAGAATTCTGCTCATCAAAAATATTTAACAGAAATCAGAGCAGGACTAATACTTGGTGGGAAAGATTAGTGCAAACAACAATGGCCAGAGGAATTCAGATCTGCAATAAAATATTTAAAAGAATAAAATCCGAAGCTGTTCATACCTCAAATAACCTTTTCCCCTAAGGAGTAGTATTATGGCTTCAGTGTAGAAAGAGAAGCACAGCCTTTTTGAAAAACGTCAGTGACCAAAATATTCGACATACTGGAGACATCTACCGGGAATGTATTTTTTTGAATCAAATTATCGTACTCTTGCAAGCTGCTTTCTTCCAGATAAACAAAACCAGACAGGCTGTAAGCAGATTATTAAAATATTGTACAATTAAAGAAAACTCTTGGAAATACAAACAATTATTTCAATTTTATGTGTTCTCAGTTTAACCTAAAGCCTGCTAGCACAATTATATGTAAACCAGGCCTTGTAAACATCTGAGTTAACAAGAGTCAGTAACCTAGCAGCAATTTATTCAAGATTTAACTTAGCATCACAATAAAGTTTCCATCTAAACTTAATTAAGAAGTGGGAGTTGAAGTCATTCCGCACCTGGACAGGAGCACTCAGCATCATGCAAAATCCATCTCTTAGTAGAACAAGCAGCAGAGATTCTGTGGGTAAATTCCTTTTATCACAGAGATGTTAGCTGTATTTCATGCATTATAAGGAAGCGAGACATAAGGAGAGGAAGTAATGGTTCTGTAAGTTATCCAGTGTCAGGCTTTGTATCCAGCACTGTGATTTCTTTTGACATGGAGGTAACAGATAATAACATAGAAATAGATGGCCACTACTGCACGAGAATAATTATTGAACAATTCTAACAACAGAAGTTAAATAGAAGATACTGTAAGCAGCGTTGGTAATGAAGAACCTTCATTAATCTATAAGAAGCATTTTCACTTTGAGGTTAGAAAATTTTTCACGGGAAAGTTGTAGTGCCTTAATTTTGTAATGATGATTGCAAGTGACATGGAGTTGAGTCCTCGTAGGCTAATCATATTAGGCAAAATCAGAATTCCTTGAGAAATCAAGGAAAAGCCTGGTTTTCAAGAAGTCGCTTTGTAATACAATACTAGAGGCAGTATTTAGGCACAACCAGAAAAATAGCTGTTTTAAACATACCATGACAGTATATTATAAATCGTCATGCAGACAGAACTGCCAATTAAATGAAAGGGATTTTGGGGGTTTTGTTTTGTTTTGTTTTTTTAAGTGGAATTGGCCTTATGCAAAGAAACAAACACGAACACTTGAACTTTTCCAATAAATGCCTTGCACACAGCAGTCGCTAAGTTTTTTTTATTTGATTCCGTATTGGGGTAGAGATTTAAGGGTTTGAAGTTTGTCCTATAGCAGCTGCTAATAAATCAGCACGTAGGTAAATGGGGAACTGGCACTTCAGTGTTAAAGCTACAGGTTATTATACTGTATAGGGAGCAGAGGTATCACCAACATTTGTAGCGAAAGTACCAAACGTGGCTTTTGGTAGAGAAGTCTGCTGGAGGAAGAAGGAAGCTCTGGTAATGACCTCCACGCTGCAGCTTGTTATAAGTGGCTTTTATTAAATATGGATTTAATTACTTGTCTTCAGGAGGTAAAAGGTCTTTGTGTGCACTTGGGCACATTTATACCTGTGAGGAAATTGTACATATACAGGCAGTATACAAAGCCCAGTTCCTGCGAGTAGCCACAACGCTGTTAACTTTGAAGGATTCCTGTTGAAATGAGGATTCGGTCTAATGGAGCTGCACGTCTGAAGGAGACAACGGAGTTCAGGCTAACGCGATTCTCTGGGTGTAGGCGACGACACGATTAGCTGTGGCTGTTTTATGTCATTATAGCCGTCCATTTCCAGCCACCCTGTGGAAACCCAAAACACTTCTGACACTCCATTCCTTTATAGCCTTGTAAATATGAGCTCATGGAAGCAGAAAGGCTCTCTCATATGAATTTATGTTATATATAGGTGTGTCTACAACTCTGCAGGGATTTGTCCAATTGTATTATAAAAATATTCTCAGTTCTGTGTAGTAAGCCCATTTCTGGGGCTTTATCTAGGTCTATGTAAAGTACAGGATTATGCTATAAAACAGCGCAGACATTGTTGGTTTTGTTGCTTGATTTTGGTTTTAATATATACAGAAAACTTAGGCTTTGCTTTTGCTGTTGTTTTGGCTGAATGCATGCATGTGCTTATGCTGCCATTTCCTCCTAAAGAATTGGTTTAATCCGTGTTTGCCATGTTTTCAGGACTTTGTTTTAGCTATAGTATTGCTTCTTGCCATACCATTATTCCCACCAGCTGGGAACTGCTGGATGTATGACTCCACAGCGAGTCTCCACAAATAGCTGCACTTCATATGAATGGGGAAGTGTATGTGCTACGCCTTCGTATAACACTTCTCCAAAAAGGAGTTAATATGTCCCTGTGGGCACGGTAAAGGAGCTGTGGAGTTATGTTTGCCGAGAGCTTTGAGCTTGCAAAAATTCCCCCTTGGGCCTCCATAGCTATCAGCCCAATAATTCACCTGAAAGCACGGCTCGTCAGAAACCATGTGGGAGGTTCAGCTACTTCAAGACTGATGCACTTTTAGAGGTTTTGCTAGAAAAACTTTGGTAGTAGAAGCCCTATTACAAACACAACCGTAGAAGCAAGACAGTTCTTCTACTGGCAGAAGTTTATTTCCTTCGGTGAAATGGCTTTACTGACAAAATAACTTATTGCTAGTATGAAGCTATGTCTGCACCGAGATGTCTGCTGTTACCTACCAGCAAGGCTCAAAGATAGGCAGGGACTTGAGTTTTCTGTAGGGAAGAGCCACCTGCGACTGCCGAGTGACAGGAATTGAGAATTAGGGTCTCCGATATACAAAATAAGAGTTTGTGATTTATTATTGCTGTCAGTTAAATGAGGAGGAAGATTCTGCAATCCACACTAATGGAGTTGAGATGCTGAAATTAAATTTAGGAGTGAAAAATGCCCTGGTCGTAGTTAAATTTAGTGGCTCATCCACTCAAGGGTAATTGTACACTTGCAATTCCTTCATCTGGACTGGACTTAAAATATGTACTATAGTGATCAGATTAAATGAAATTTTAACAATCAACTGGGGTTAGACGAAATACTAATTAAACCCAGGGAAGTCTATTAATAGAATTAGCCTTAGGGCAAGACAATTCAAGAACTGGAAACAAATTATTTGTAGCGTCTTGTCATTTCCTAAGTAAAATGTTCAAGTCTGGAGACAAGAGAGAAAAAATGGCAGTCTTTGTTAGAAATGAGAAGGGCTGAATGTATTTTATGTATTTTTATACCTGCTGGGTAGTCTGCAGTTATCTCCTGACGTCTGGCACCATCACAAGGTGATCCTGTACATTGTAAACTGCATCAGAAGGGAACCCGCATGGCTTGGTTTGAAGAAGTACCCTCTTCGCCAGCCTCATTAACCAGCAGAGTTTGGAGGTTGAATGGGCATTGAAAAACAAAAAGTTCTTGAAAAACTTTTGCATTTATGTTCAACTCTTCTCCTTTCAGGTTCTACATTTGAAAATGAGTTCTATGGAGCATGGGGAGAACTGTTCATGCTTTTTCTGGGCCTCTGTTTTCAATGGCGGTTGGATTTTCTTTCCTTGTAGGACTCTTCAAGAGCAAATTTTTAGGCAGTGCTTTCACCTTTCCTAGATAGGCACGTTTGATGTGTCAGACTGAGAACGTGAAAGGTGGGAGTAACTCAGGCACCATTTCTGACAGTTTTGGCCAAGGTCCATAGGTTGTCAGCAAGTGCTCAGTTTACTGAGTACCATGGTGCAGGAAATCTTGTTAAAATACTGTGATCTCTTCTGAGTGCCCCTTGAAATGTCCCTTAACCTTGAATTCAAGAAATAGAAAGTACTATGTTGCGATGCCTGGGTCTTACTATATTGAGAACAAAGGAGACACGTTCTTCCTCTTCCTTTCCTGACCGAGCAGTAGCCCTGCTGGCACGCAGTAGAAATCCTGCTGAGATGGTTCCACAAAACATAAAGATGGCAAATGCAGCAGTAAGTTTGACGATGGTCTGGTGTAACATTTAAAAGCAGCTAATAAGCTTCCTGCAAATAGTAGAGACGCTTGCTGCAGTGCAAGCGATTAGTAATACCAAGGTTTCACTCGTTTTTAAATTGCCACAGTCTAAATAATTTCAGTTACAGCAGCCTCTGATCAGTTTGAGGCAAAAACTGGACACTTGAGATTTGTATTTACTTTGCCCTATTTTTTATTCTACACTTAGAGAATGTTTAACTTTCAAGTTTCTGATGAAATTTAGAGAAGAAAACATTGGATTCCTCATTACTATTATTTTGGAGGTATGGCAGAGGATGAATCATTTCTCTTTTTGGCTTCCAGTAATCTAATACAGGCTCTTTGGCATTAAAAAACAAAATCATTAAAAGGATGGTAAGACCTAATAGTCTTCAGATGTCCCAGGCAGCATCAATGGCAACACTTGTATACATGTTACACAGTTGAAGTTTAAACATGTAAATAATTTTTTTTTCTTCCATAGTTGACAGATTTAAGGTCACATAGCTCGTGACTTGGCAGGCATCTTTTCTGTAGGATCAATAAAGCTATAAAAGTGTTCGTGTACCCTCTTTAAACCTCTCTGCGCCCCCAGATGTCCACCAGCCATCTTCTGAAAATCTTTGTATGCCCATGGATAGTTTAATTCTGTACCTCACTATAATTCATAACACATACTTTTCAGAAATGCGCGTGAACATCTACAGTGTGGGGGAAAAGTTTCTGGCCAAAATTTACTAACTATTCAGGCTGAATTATTGTGGGGTTTTTTTCTGGCTCTTTAGTGCAAAGGCCAAATGCATGAGGCATCTTATCTGATCCACAGCATTATAAAACATTTTATTTTAGTGCTATGGAATGTTGTGTCCTTAAATGTATGTGTGAATTACACTTACGCAGTTACGGTCTCAATTTTTAAATTTAGATGCTTCAAATTAGAAATGGCCATTTTAGGGACTTGAAATTACAGTTTAAAAAACATCAGATTTACTTGTCTGGAATTCACGTTTTTGAAACTGAGCAGAATATAAAGATTATGGGCATTTTAAATCTCAGAACTGCGGTTTTTCCAGTATTTTGCATATTTCGCCATTTAGCTAAGTACCTCCGGTTGGCCTCACGAAGTTAATTTAAGAATCATGCCTTTGTAAAACAGCTCAAAATGTGTCTTCTTTATTAAAGACATATAAGGCAAAATGTCTACAGCTATGTCAGTTCCACACAAAAATTAATAAGAACAGCTTTTTAAACAGTTGGGACTATCTTCCGAGTGCTGTTCCTCTGCTGGTTTTGCTTTGACGTGCAAGTTTGCTCTGATGGTGCTAATGGAAGAGTGGGAAGGTGAATTTTGGTTACTATTACAGACTAACTTCAAACCCTCTGATCTCTGTAAGCCTTTTCTTTGTCATTGGTTGATGTAGGATTAAACCTCAGCAGAAGAGCCGTTTCGTGGTCCTCTAGGGAATAATGTTGGACAGGCAGCCCAGAGATCTTTCTTTCTTCGGGCTTTGTAAACAAAGTCAGGACTTTAATAGAGATGCTTGATCTGTGGCTAGCTGATGATTAATCATTTAAAAGTAATTAAAGCTGAACCTCAAAGGTAAGCAGTCTGTTTAGAAAGAGGTCTGAAACAGCCACAGAATCAAAAATTCACCAGAAGTTTTCACAGCAAGGTGAAAAAATGTGCAAAACCAGGCTCTTGTGAAAGATTTTTATGCTCCTTACTGCTCAGCTTCATTCGGAAATACTTAATATTTCTTAAGTGTTATTAATGAAGTGTATGAAGAAATGAAGAAAGTTTAAAACCAAACAGAAAAGTAGTAAAGAGGGATCTCCTGAACCAAGTGTGCCTATATATATTGCAATTGCTCAGTGAAGGATCATGACTTAATATAGGTTCAGTTCTTAGTATAGTAGTCTCTTCTTGAATTTGTCCTTTGTGGAAAACATTACTAAGGGAGGAGAAAAAAAAATAAAATCCCATGCTCATTCTCTTTGAATTATTAACAAAAGCACCAGTTTCAGCTGTCAGGATATCTGTATGTGCCTCAAGTTTTGGTGACCCACCATGTTTATATATTAATGTAGTTTTATTATGTATAAACAAGAAACGACTGGCACAAAAAGACTAAAGCATTTGTTCTGCAGGGACTGTGCTGTGTATCGTGACACTTTGGGTTTATTTTATTAAGCATGAAGCTTGGGAAGGGTTTGTTATCCTTCTGCCGTCTCCCAAAGGTTTGAAGCTGCTACTGTCATCAAGCCAAGAATAATGGTGCAAGACGGATGAGGTTGGGTACCAAGCAGAAGATCTTTCAAGCTTTATCTTCAAAGCAAATTTGCAAACAGTTACACAAAACTTTCATATGTTTGTTCTGCAGAAGCTAAACAGAACAAGATATTTAAAACTGGAGAAAACCCACCAACTTCTCAAGTAGGTATAGGTCTAGGTACTGGTCAGCATAAAAAATGAGTGGCACCAGGGTGAGTGTAAGCATGTGTGGAATTAAAGTTGTATTTTTTTCTTTGTACTAGTAATAATGACTTATTGTTAAAATTTTTTGTTTAAAAAGGGTGTTGGAGAGCAGCGAGTCTGAGAAAAATCTAGAGGTTGCATGCACAATATTGCAAATTATATATGTAAATAGTGTATATATAATGTATAAAAAAATATATGTAGTGTGTGTATGCAATGAAAGGGAATTCGGAGAAGAAAAATACAAATTATTCTGACATTGTGATCACTGACTTGTGCAGAAAGCAGGAAATATTTATTTGTTTTTCACTTGGCTGAATAACGACCAAGAGATGTAACAGAGCTGGAGTTTATACAACAAGCAGAAGAAAAACAATATCCTCTCCAGCAAAAAGAATCCAAACACACCTTATCTTCCCCTCCTGTTTGCTGGGGGAGAACAAGCGGCAGCAACCGCAGTCATCAAAGTAGGCAGCACTCGCTGTGGACAGGATATGGTTGACGAAGCGATAATTAAATCCTTTTCTCTGGCTGCCTAAGCCTGCTTTCAACTCCATAAGATAGATAAAAATGTTTTTCCTTTGCGGAAGCTCTCAGTCTGGTCTCTGCTACGTAAAACCAAAACTTTGTCAGTGTGAAAGCTTTTCATGAAAGCATTAATGAAAAGTCTCCCAAGTCATCCTGGTTTCCTCGTCTCCAGATTCAGGATGCAATCTCACTGGTGTTTTTTACAAAGCTTCGTTGCTGACCAGCACATGTAGACTTCAATAGAGTCAACAGAAGCCACTTTTTTCTGCAGGCAAGTGCCCAATGACCTCAAAGTCCTTTACACAAATTAGCCTGTTACCTTGAGATGCCCCAGACATCTTCGTTTGCTGCTCATCCAGGTGAGCTCTTCTCTAAGCAGTGAGGCCGTGCTAGCAAGGCACAAGTTACTTTGGGAATTAGAGGTGTCAGTGTGTTCCCCTGGACTATATAAAACATGATAAGATAACATTTGGTTATGCAGAAATGCAATAAAGAACACAATTTTTGTATCTGTCTTGGTTTTATTTAATTAACTGGCACTACTCTAATCGTCAATTAATTGCCTGATTTTTGGATGATACTTCATTGACTCAGGCCAGCATAATGCTGTTTTTTATGTTACAAATGAAACTCAAGTTTGTCATCTGTTTTATTATGCAAGATGACTTCTTAATCTGAAAGGGAGCATCAGGCTGTGTGCGAAGCTTTCTCCTGACATCTGTCCTGAGAGACTTTCCCTGGACTGTCTGTGCTGAGTCACTGCAATGTGTTGCGTTCCCCGATCCAGGAAAGCACTCAGGCATGTGTATAACTTGACGATCATAGCTTCAATTGTTCATTGACATCAGCGGGAATACTGACGTAATAAAAATTATGCACATGATTAAGTGCTTGGCTGGGCAAAGGCCTGAGCTAATTCTCTTTTGTAAGCAGATTTGGACACAAATTGACACTACATTTCTGTTTTCTTTTATTTATTATAGGATTTTAGGGCGAAGGTAATTTAATCTCCCATCAAAGACTTCGGCAAACACAAGCATTAGAACAAAACATTCAAATGTCATTTTAATAGAGCTTGTCAAAAACACTTAGCGTCATGTAGTTAAGACGTTATTGGGCCTAAACTCTGTTAGCTTGAGGTACCTGAGAACTTTAAGGACTGCTTGAAAATAGATGATTAAATATAAAATAGCAGCAAAAGAAAATGTTTTCTTCCCTCTAGTTAATAAACCTAAGGAATAATGTATCTGTGTGAAGAAGCAAGCAGAAAACTCCAGCTATATTCAGCATAGAGAACAATTCATTTGCTGGTGATGCGTTTCTTTTTGGTTGCTGTTCCTTTTGTTATTTTGGTGTAGAAAATTGTTTTCACCATTCCATAAAATGTGCTATACCAAAGCTCCTAGAAAGGTAAAGTTAATAAAAGTAAAACATGCCTGGTAATGGCTGCATAACTGAGAGGTGCCGTCAGTCCTCTCCACTGATTTTTATCGGCCTCTCTGAGCAGGAAGTATTTGCTTGTACTTTGATAATCATCTCCAAAATATTAATAAGTGAACTCAGTTGCAGTCTCATTTTTATATTCTCTTCCTATACCAGGCAATATTTTATCCCCATATGAAAAAAAAAAAAAGAATATGCAAATACACATGTGTGTGTTTATATGTATTGTCACATGCTTAATATGACTAGCTATTCAAGTCATCATCCATCTGCATCATGGCAAGTGTCTTTGTAGCTTTGTGTTCAAATAATCTTTCCTGTTTCAAGATCAGGCGTAAAACTAACCTGCAGCTTTAGAGGGACCCCTGTGGCTTTAAGCTAGCTGAGGATGTGCTATATATATTCTTTACCTCTGTCTATGAAACTGCTGTGCCATATGAAATTGTTGGCGTCTGAATGAAATGTCGATACCCGTATTTGAGCTGACTGCATTTTGCTCCACACGTATTTCAGCGATGTCAAGGTGCTGTTGGTGGAGGGAAGTGGGGGGAGAAGCTGGACACGTGTGTGTTTGATTCAGTGCTCCCTAAAATGACCACGTTCCTGTGTCTGATTGCTCCATGCATGGTTATCATTATCTCTGAGATGCTTGCATTTATTAAATGGGTGTGGGCTTTTGTTTAAAAAAAAATCTGTATGACAGGCTCAATTTTCAATTGAGCATACAGGCAATAATTCTGTACTAAACAAAAGGCTGGCATAGCTGATGTGGGTAAATGCCTATTACTAGAAAATACTAAGTGAATTGGTTGGCTTTCTTTCAAAACTTAAAAGCAGTAGTGCTTTCTATTGGAGCTCAACACTTGCTAAAGATTTTTTTTTTTTTACCCTAGCCATTTTTTCTCTCTTTCACTGATGGCAAGAGAAAGTAGAGCTGTATTTGTCTCTGCATCATTTTGTGAAGCTTATGGTACTATTTCAATAAGATGTTTTCTGAAAACAGAGTATTGAGGCTTTCTTTTATCTTTAAAGTGTATATTTAAATTGCCTTTATTCATGGTATCGTTTTTTATTTGTCATACTTCCAAGTAGTAAGTTGTCTTCATGCAATAGCACAAAGTCATCTGGCTACATGAAGTGGTTGGGGCTGGTGACGTTACTGTCAAAAGCACCAAGCATGTGCCTCATTTAGCTGTTTGCTCCTTTTCTCCTCTAGTCCGTCTGCCTTTTCTGGCAGCTGTCTGCAAACTGTTAGAAGGGACACTGAATTTAATACACTTAATTCATATTGGTGAGCTGACCCGCAGCTGCTAGCAGCAGTGTTGAAAATTCTGATTTTTTAAAATTTTTTATGTTGCATGTTGCTGGAAGGGATATTTGAGAAATACCAGTGCTTTGTGACTCAGTGCTATTTGTGACTATATGTTACTTCATGGTTCTTCTAATGGTTTAGTAGTATCACTTCGTCATACACCATAGGTTTTGTGAGAAGAGGACATAAAAAAAAAAAACTATTTCCCAATACTTTTGTAAATAGAAGTATAGAGGAAAAAGAAAAGATATTGACAATTTCTACCATCTAAAATACATTATTGAGCTTTATACCCTAGGAGGTTCATGCCATTCGGTTGTAACGTCTGGTTTACTGCCCCAGGAGAGCTCTCTTTCTCCAGAGTGCTATTGAACACAACGGTTCTGGTTCACCAGGTCAGCCCCGGTTTTGTGGCATGCCAAGGTGTTCAGCTCTTGCGAGCACCTCGGCGGTGCGTGTGTACAGACAACGAGCCTGGTCACTCTGCTGTCCTGCCCAGGAGGAGCTGTGGAAATTCATCCCGTGACTCCTGAGCCAAATCCACAGTAGAGTTGGTTAAGGTATTTGAAAATTTGTTTCAAGCTGCATTAACTCAACAGCAAAATTGCCTATCAATATTAAATTGAGAAAGTTATTTGGTCTTTCTACTTGAAGAATGGATCGAATCCCTGAATAAGTCACTCTGATGGTTAATAGCCTGCAGAAGTAAAAAGATGTGACCTTTTCCAGCTCTAGCTTCGTTTTTCAGGCAGTAGCTCTTGTGTCAGACTTCTGTTTGGACAGCTCTTGCATATTCTCCCAATTAATTCCCATCCGGATTGCTGGAAGTAATAAATCAAGATTTTGGAAAAATGAACAATATTAGTCTTTTGGGGGGGAATGAATAAAGTGAGGTGGTTATTGGTGGTACAGCTTTACAATCCAATTTGCTATCTATCTCCTGCTCTCTGCGGATGGAGAAATGAGCGGAGAAAACCACTTTTTTCAGTGTAGCCTTGTAAGACACATTTAGCCTGACTACACGAACTTGATGGTTCCAGAAGTTTTGGGAAAGGAAAGCTGTCAGCTCTCCTTCAGTCTAGCGGTATCTGTTACTCGAATATAACCAGGTCCAGAGCTCAGGTCAACACAACTGGTTTTAATTTCATGTAGCAAAAGCAATGTTGTATTCGTTTGAGATTTTTCTGATTTTTTGGAAAATGTTCTGCGCATAGTACTGTGCCTTCAATATTGCTTTTTTTACATGTGTTATCAAAAAATGCAAATAGCCACATTCAATCTGTGAAACCATTTTTTTCCTTTCTCCTTCTTCAGCAATTTTATCATTGTGTGATCTCCTAAAGATTTAGTTGCTATTGACAGTCAGCAGGACACAGCTTTAGTGTTACTTGGGTAATTTTGAAAATGAGATTCATTTTTTTCTAAAACCAAAACACTTTTTTAATCTGAAGTCAGCACCAGATACAGATTTTACTTGCCACTTCAATACAGAAACAGTTGCTGTATTTGCCAGCGGACAAGATACCATCTCAGAGGTGATACTTGATTATTGTGAGTGAGAAGGACATCTTCTTTTTAAACTGGGGAATGTTTTTTGCTGATGGAAATATTAAACGTTGTTGTCAGTGGGAGAGGAGACAGTTTGTGTGAGAGAAGGAATACCCAGTAATAGCTTGAATACCCTCGGGGTCAGTTGGAATATTTTACAGTAAAGAGGTGCTGACCCTATCATGAAAGCCTCAAGTTATACTGACTTTTGCTCATACTGCTCAGCGGTAGAGCACAGAGGTCAAAAGATCAGATTCTGACCTAATTTTTGAAGAACAATATTAAATTTTCCATGAGGTACCTCAGGGTCAGCTATGTAGCTTTTAATGGGCAAATATTCCAAAATAAATGTAAAGAGATGGTAAGTTACAAGCTTACGACTTTTTTTTAAAAAAAAAAAAAAGCTTTCACACTGTGCCTAAGTTGGGGGCTTCCAAGTACCTAAAATTGCTCTTTAATCGGTTCAGGGGAACGCGCCGTTGGATTCCGTGACTGTGGATAAAGTTGACGCGAGCATTTTAGTTTCCTTCTTTGTGTCATCGCTGTGCTTGGGTTACATGTAAGCACTGCTTTGCCTATCCAGAAGTGTGGTTGTGGTGTACGTATTGACAACTTTAAAACTACATACTGTATTATCCTGGATCCAACTTAAATAATCATAATCATGCTGTTTGATATAAGACTATAGGAATAAACTGTCATAGCTCTTTTGGAGTGAAAATGTCCCAATAATTTCTAAAAAGGATTCCAGAAAAATTGGAATGTGCTTTTTGTCAGGTACAAAACCTGTTTAATGTTGCAACACAGTTTGTGTGGGTATCAGATGATCTCCGTTGTCCTGCAAAATAGAACAACCTCCTAATTTATAAACAAACCTACAAGCAAAAAAACCCACCACCCTCTTTTTTTAAAATATGGTTGCAATTCTGTGGCAAGCCATGAAATGTTTTCCTGTGGTACCTAAGGAAAGTAGTGGTTTCTCATCGTCAGCCTTCTGTGTACTCCGGTCATGTGGTGGAGGCGGAGGTGGGTACATCTCAGTTTACACACTTATCTCATCATTGTCACGAGACCATCCAGCCTTGCTGCAAACATGGACACAGAGTCCTTTCTGGATGGAGTACAACATTGTCAAATTCTGTACAAACAGCCTTAATTAATGTGAGTCACTTTATTCTTGGAATTCATTTCTGCACTGCAAATGGACATAATTATGTGGCTAAATTGAAAGGAGCCATAAACAAAACAGAACTTCAACCAAGTCCTGCAGGAAGCGATCGGCTAAGAGCTTTGCCATCACCAGCTTGTGGAAAAAGCAAGTGATATCAGGAGAGTCATGGGAAACAAAAAAAGGATGGTGAAATATCAGCTCGGGCTTTACATGCAAGGACAGCAAGGAGGAGTTGGGGGAACAGCAGCTGCAATAGTCACAGGGCTGCAGTCCAAGCAGGAACGCGGTGGGCCACCTGCAAGGCCTGCAGCACCCTGTGCACCACTCAGCCTGGGTGTTTTCTCTTGCCTTCACCTGGCACATTGTGCCATGAGACTCTCCTGGTGATGGGATTCTGCCTTCTGCATCACAGGGACTTGCCGGGCACGTTGTCCTAGGTGGGAAGCCTTGGAAGTAGCTGAGGCATTTAGAATACAAATGCTATTTGTCGGTTCATTTGCTTTATTTTAAATGAATAGCCTGAGCGTGGAGGTTGCTTTTTTTATCGCGTCCTCGGTGGTAGGATGTGGGTGGAATTGGGTGCATATAATTTTGCTTTGGGTTGCTATGTCCCTCCATTCCTGTATAGTGTATGCTCTGTTTTTGCAAGGTGACTTCAGCCTATTTATGAGTCTTCAGGGTGGCATCACAGTTGCTGAATGTGGATTGTGAGAGACTTTTAAACCCGTCCATCTACTCATCCCATAAAGGCAGGAGGACAGAGGACAGGAAGGTGTGATAGAAGGCAAAAAAGCAGGGAGGGCTGAAATACAGGTTAAAAATCATTAGATTTTCTCTGTGTGCGAAGCGAAATTCTGTTTTATACTCCAGGATCATGAGAAGAAGGAGATTTGTTATTTTTTAAAGAAGCCAAGCCCAGGTGTGCCTCTGAACAGAGAACGCAATGCTGCTGAAGCAGACTATCCTGCTCAGCAGTGTGTGTCTGCGGTTTGTCTCCATGAGAAGAGACTTCCTCTCCCAAGTTCCTTCAGTAGCTAAAAGGACGCGAGGCCGGAGTGTGGCATTTGTCCATGCATTTATCTTAGCGTGACCTCTTTCTTCGTTCCCTCAAATCAACATACTGGCAGCGGCTGTGAGTCATGTTTCCCTGAACTGGCACTGGCAGCAGTAGGAGGGCAAAGAGGCGATTGTGCTCCCTCCTTCACACCAGTTCCTCTGCCAGTACGGCATTCAGAGCACTACAATGGGATATTGTGCTGCCAGGATTGCGTGCTACTGTTTTGATGGGGTGGGGAAGGGGTCATTATTTTTGTACAGTGGGAGCTAGCAATTTGGAACAAACTGCTTTAGAAAGCGCCCAACTTTCCTTTCATTATTACCAAAATAAGAAATGTATTATGCAGCAAAAGGACTCCATGCTGCTTATGTTGTGGAGAGGTTTTTTTCCACCCTTGTCAGGTATTTTTACCCAGCAAAAAAGGCTCAGGAAACCCTTTAAGAAATGTAAGTGTTCAGCCTTTTGTGGGGGGAGGATGTGCTACTAATGGTTGGTAATGATACCTTTTTTTTTTCCAAGGAAATTCACAAATCTGACTTCTTTTTCTTTGGGAAGGAAGAAATCCCTTTGTGTGTGGTTAAATGGCTGATGTGCTTCTGAGCAAGCCTGCAGATGCATTGTTTGGAACCAGAAGGAAGTAAAAGGTGGCAGCCTAATTACTGAGCTGAGATGCCTCTAGAGACAAGTAAAGTGCCCACATCCGTGTATGGCTTTCTTAGGAAATCAGCCAGTTCAGCTCCAGGAATTCTTAGGAACCCTCAATAAAAACAGATATCCAAGAGTTAGAAGTTTTAGCAAACAGAAGAGGAAAATCAATATTGTGTATTAAGGACACAATCATTATTAGCAGTGAATAGACATGTCAGAACCCGCTGTGCGCAGCGTTCCCGTGTCAGCCAGGCTTTGGCTGGGATGGCAGAAGTGTCCGCATTGGGGTTTCCAGCTCCCAGACTTACCTTTCTCTTAGGAGTGTGAAAAGCTGATGGTGCCATTGACCCCCATCTTCCCCTTCCACCCCCTCACCATCCCCACTTGCAATTGCTTCAGATTTCCTCCGGTGAACTACAAAGACGAAGCTATAAAGCAGTTCCTGCACACCTTGACCTTTGGTGGTCATACAGTACAAGTTTAATATTGGAGTTTTGTCTTAGTAATTGGCCTGAAGTTTTCCAATAACTTTTGTAATACAGGGGACTCAGTGATGCTCTGTTCCAGACAGGTAAATCAAGTACCTGGTTTTTTTACTTCTTTAAATTTTTGGGCTATTTGTGAGTTCACCATAGTTTTGAATGATCTCCCTAGCTGTGTGACAACGGTATCTCTGGCTACTTATTGAGTCTATTGAGGTTTGAGAGACATTCTTCCACATAAGCAGCACTTCAGATAGTTGTTTGTGCTGTGTCATTTTAGGAATGCCATTTCACCAATCTTTTACATAGGTTAATAAAAATACATGTCTACTAAATATCCAAAATTGTGGCATGTTAATGGTTTGTTATTTGTCAAGATTACAGATAGGTGTCAAAAGGTCTTTAGGTTTTTAGGAGCTAGGCTGTGTTTTAGGGCAGAGCCGTGTGTTGAAGCTGTGCTGTTCTCCAGAAGCTCTGTGCTGCCCAGTGCAGGAGAAGCCAGGGAGGTCCAGAGCTGGGAGAACTTCTCCCAGCCAAGGGCTGGAGGACTTTGGTGGGTGCTCAAGGGAGACTCTTCTCCCGCCTGGTCCTGTAGGCCAAGGCAAAACATTGTTGCGAATTAATTTGAGACGCAGGGAAGGATGCAGTCTTGGAAAGTAAAGAAAACACAAATACGTAATTTTGTCATGTTTTTAGCATGTTACATAAAATAACATGTGCTCCCGCATGAGCTGACAGATTATGGTTTGTATTTGCTGTTTTCTCTATATTGAGCTGTTTTTTAAAGTGCAATTAAAACGTAGCTGAATGCATAACAATTGCCGTCACTTGTTCAGGGGAGTCTTTTGCTTCGCCTGTGCATTCATGCATTTGTTTGTTCATATATGTAAACCAGCATGGCTATGACTGTATGCGCGCGTAGGTTCCTGCTACCACAGTCACCCTTAAACATTAACACTCACAACAGTCTATTTTTTATAGCTGGCACACATTTCTTCTATGTCTGGGTAAGGGAACTTGTTGTAACACCAGGTGTCACGTGTCACTGGTTCTTGGCTAAGACACCTTCTCAGTGTTGAATACCGTTCGGCTTTTTATCAGTACCTTGGTTCACTGCTCATTCTGTTGTTCTCCGGAGCGCACCCATTGTATGTCCAACTATGTTATTTCTGCAGCCAGCAGCCTGTGCCTCACAGGTATGCTTTGCTAGCTCCTTTCATGCCACAGAAGATTTGTGCACGCTAGTGCTTTAGGAGTGTGTTTTGAAGCAAATCTCCCCTGTCTCACGTTGCAGAGCAGGCTTGGCATACGCAAACTGGATGAGACTAAATTAGGAGTTGTGCTCCAGGTGCTTACCTAATGTGCTCCCACCATTTGTGGCTGTTCATCTATAGGGCTAAATCAGACCCCTTCCTCTCCGCTGAGATACCTAAGAATCGAACATCAGGTTTGCAGCACTAGCAGGATCTTTGCACTACAGATCTGCTGCTAGCCTCCTCACTACTTGCTAATGTACAGATAGCCGGAGATATCATAAGCTTTTTCCCTCCTGCTTTAAGTTAAGGCATCCTATGCTGGACTTCTGTAGTAAGAAATTATGTTAATCTCACTGACAGAGCCCATTTCTTCTTGCAGGCAGTGTTAGACATACTCAGCTTGTAGTCACTGAACTTTCCATTTATGGCTGCTTCAGGATTCATCATACTGGACCTGTGCTTGCACAGGAAGGTAGAGCGGGGATTAATTTACCAGGTCTTTAGGTCCTGGACCCCCTGGTTTCATAAGCTTTGTCCTAAAATCCTGTTCAAAAACTTCTTAAATTCCTTTGATTCCTCAGTTTCTCTATGTAAGTATTATAGGTTGGGCCACCTACTTCTCCACGCCAATCTCAACCAGCAGTAAAGTCTATGGACATACTGTTGTGTCTGACAGATATCTGAACCATTCACAGCATAGGGAGAAATGGGTGGAGAGCTGTCAAGTTGTTCCCATGGATGTGAAGTGCAGGGGGAAGTGGCCCTTCGTTTTTTCTTCGTGAAAGAGACATTTGACATCTTTTTTTCCTTTAAATGTTTGTCTTTCACTCCATAAACATTGCCTCTTTTGAGGAAACATGGTAGTGAAATAAGTAAAGCATTGAGTTGGAAATCTAGGTTGTGTTGTTGGACAGGTAAGCTCCCCTGACTGCTAGAGCTTAGCTAGGTCCCTCTCCTAATCAGATGTTCTCATTTGCCTGTGAGGATGTGTGTCAGTTTGTGTACAAAAGGCACTTAACCTCTTGCATCTTAATATGCAATCTTTGCCAAATTAATAAACCGGTATCTGATAAACACACAAATTCTGCATAAGATGGCAGGCTAAATTTGAGGTCATCCTTATCTCTCAAATTTCTTTTCTGTTTCAGCTTGGGGGAGCCACGCCTGATTGTCATTTGCATGTTTGATATATGCCCTGTCTCTTGTGGTACTCTTAATACTAGCGTCACATCGCAATTTAGAGAGACTAAGTGCTGCAAACCACGTGGCTGATAGGTAATCATAAAAGCATAAAACCTGCCAACATCCAGCAAGGGATGTACAAAACCACACCATACTTTCTGTAAGAAAATAAGAATATTGCACAATAGCGCAGGTTCTGCGCAACCGCTTCGTCCTTACTTCAGTGCCTGATGCCATTTCAGGCTTTCTTATCTAAGCGTTGATACCCATGTAAGCTTACACTGGCCATTCTGGAGTAGTGGGAAGAGAACTTCTTTTACTCAGTCTCATTTGCTTGTCTGTTGGTATTGAGGGGGGGCAGATCATAGGGGCATCAGGTTTTTTCAATTCGTGGGAGGGATTATGATCTGGCACCCGTTGGAGTCATGGAGATGACGTTGTCTTTTCACAGATTAACGCTGACATGGGTGAGATCCTCTGGGAAAATCCTGTAGTCTTTTCTTTGTCAAACACCCCTTGCCTTCAGATGCTCTTCTCTGAAGAAGCCCAACTTACCCCAAGTAGTTCTGTGAGCTCACCAGCCACTCTTGTCTCCCTGTAAATTTGCCATTTTCCATGGGTTTAAAACCACTTTTCTCCCTTCTGTTTGCCAATATGAAATAATAGGATTGTTTCAGTGGGAAAGGAAATGTGTCTTGACACCATTGTGTCCGAGTGCCACTTTGAAGGTGATTTGTTTAACTTGTGCTAAGTTCCTGTTGGCGTTCTTTTGGGGTTATTATCATTTTGTAAACATTACAAAGTGGGCTGCAGAGTGCCAACTGCTTTATGTTTTCTGTTAAATAAAACATACAGTACAGCCTGTTCACATGAACTAATCTCCAGTGCCCGCATTGTTTTGCATCTTTGGGACCAGTATCTGCAAAAAAGACTGAATTTGGGATAAGGAGTTGTGAGGCTGTGTCACCCCAGAGGACGGGCAGGTCCTGACACTCAGGGTGCCTCAGGTTGGAAAAGGAATGATTCCTTCTCCTTCCACACAGATCTGCGGCTCTGAGTTTTAAAAAAAAAATAAAATGAGAAGTTAGGGAATCCTTGGTTTTGTCTTATCATATCTGCTATGGGCTGCTGACTTCAGGTGTTATCTTGGAGTAAGAAAATTCCTAATTTTTACATTTTTATAAGCACTATCCGTACTTAATTTTTTTTTTCCCCGATAAACACATCCAGTTTACATCTGTGTCTATAGCAGGTGACAGGGATCCCTGAGGATTCCTTTTCAGGCCCTGAGACACAATGGCAGCAGCACAGCAGCTCCCCCAGCTGTGCAAGAGCTATACAAATGCCGGGCCAGTTCCTGGGTGGACTTACTGGCCCCAGGCTGTCCTGCCCGCCGGGACGACCCAGAGCAGGCAGGCAGTGCTGTACAACTGTATTGCTTGCTCCTGGAGGGTCAGGGCTCCCACGTGAGACGCATGGGAAGGTCAGTATGTGTCTCTTCGTTATGTGCTGCACAGAGATCACGTGCCGCTACAATTATGATCCTGTCAAGTACCTGTCAAGAGAGCAGGACCAGTAAATGAACCGTATGTAAGTTGCTGAACATCAAAGGATGTATGAGTTGCCACATTTTCCATTTGAAAGCTAATGTATTGTAAGGAATGACGGCAGGCAGGAGAAAGTTATTTTAGTTCTGGGTTTTTAACAGCTGACCCTGTCTGTCGTCTTCTGGTGGTCAACCTTGCCAGCCAGATGGACCATGCGGCCCCTTCCAGAAGCAGGGACACGCGATGCTCTCTCTTGTCCCCTGTAACTAGTCACACGAGGCTGATGGCTTTGTACTTGCACACTGAATCTAGTGCTTCTGGGAAGCTTTGGACTGAGATATATTACAGGCTGGATAAATTCATTCTGCCTCCCTCCTGCTTTATGTCATATAATGGTGACAGAAAAAATGGCACTAGGAAAAGGCTGCTATTGTTAAAATAATTAATCTGGCTGATAGCCTCTTCCTAAAGGGCCCTTGGGAAAGAGGACTGCCAAAAGTAGGCTGCGGGCTGGGTGAATTTGCATAGTGTGAAAGGTGGGACATTTAATAATAAATCTGTGTTTGTTATCTTGGCCTTTTATAATGAAATGGAAGTACCGCCAGCGCTTTGACGTCCAGAGTAAATACCCTACGGTATTTACTGTAGTAGGCTAAAATCGTCTTTCATGGGGGAGCTAAAATTAAAATGAAAATAAAAAAGAAAAGGGCATTAAAGCAGGGTATTGTAGAGTAAGTTTTGAAATGCTGAAAATTGTGAGTTTCTCTGGTTTTGGATTCTGGAAGTCTTGAAGAGATTAGCATAAATTTGGTTACATGAAGGATAAAGCCTGTTGTTAGAAGTGGTGGCAGTGAATCCAGCACAGTATAAATTTAATAATCTGCTTCTGCTAGTTTTCATAATGTTTCCTTGACAGAATTATCTGCTCTGAATTTAAGTCGAAATCACCTCCCTCCACAGATTTTACATCTGTCACTGCTTTTTGAGCGTAAGTGGCCATTTAGAAAGGTAACCAGAATTAATGTAAAGATGCTAAGTGGTGGCATATCCAAAGTGTGTCAGGTGTGTGACCAACTACTGCCATACAGTCACTAGCGTCATCTTCAGTATCATGTCATTTATCACCTGTGAATCAAGGCTTCATCTGTGGAAAAATGGTAACTACTGATTATGGCATGTAATTAGAAGTTGTTCTTTAACAGTAGTTGGGCTACTCATTTTAATGGCTTTTGTATCTAACAAGTGACATATTCCGAGCAATGGAAGTTTATAGTTTTAAAAAGCCACGTTGCCCAGCTAGGTTGGTGTGGTTCATGTCTGCAAATATCGTGTGACAGCTCCAGTCTCTCGTTTTTCTGCAAATGAAGCAACAGGATGGTTATTGTCAGCAGCACATCTGCCCTCAGTGTAGGAAAAGGTAAGCTTTCAGGATGCAAAGATACTGCTTACATGGGTGATACTAGAAAATGTTTTTTATCTTGTCCTCTGAACTTACTGAAACATTACACGGAATGCTGGGCAGGTACTTTGTTTAAAACCATAGCTGGCTGATCTCTCAAGTACTCTTTCCTACGTATGTGATGATTTTGAAGCTGCTCTGTTGCAGTCTGCTAACACCGTATCAAGTGCGGGCTTCGTGGCTTGTTTAGCGCATGACTGTATTGGGTTACACCAACAAAGGTTATGGGAAAAATAAGCAGAAAACGAAACAATGGCTCAGGATGGCCACCCGCCAGTAAGCAAGTCCAGATCTACAGGAGAGTGCCCCAGTTATTAACAGGGATGGGCTAATTTCCAGCCTTCAGCCAGATTGCACAACACCTGGTGCCACGCAGGCAGAAGCCAGTCAAGCACAGCATACGGAGCAGGGGGACGCGCTATCCAGACGTCAAAGAGGCAGTTTCGGATACGCTGGCTAGACTCGATGAGCCAAGATGCACATGAAAATTACTGTCTTAAAATCTTTGTCTGTAAATGTTTTATCCCACCATTCAGAATAACCATTGTTTTGATTTCAGCAGTGCATTCACCAGCTGTCACTGACTGCTATAGGAAGGAACCAGAGTTGCTGACTCAGCCCAGATGCTTAAGTGCAATTAATATACTGGACCTGCAGCATAGGGTTTGGAAGGGAGGGTTGTAACACGGATTTCGGTGCAGTATGGCCATACCTAGAGAGTTACCAGTACTGCTGTTCTGCTTTCCTGCTCATTTCTTTAATTACTGTGACTTTCCTCATCCTTTGCAAATCCCCCCTGTCCCCGTAATGGTCCAACACGTTGTAAGTCTCTTGTCATTATTTAGAATCGATGCCTTTCCATATACGTGTCTGTGGTTCCCTGGCCCGCTTCACTGACAGATGCTTAGGGGCAAATCTTCAGCTGGTAAAAATAGAGCTCCCTGCAACAGTGATCATTTACACCAGCTGAGGATCAACCACTTATGCTCTACCTTAAAATATCCATCTCTGAGAAGCAATTTGTTACTTAATAAAGAAAATGCTCCTAGTCATCTATTTCTTATTTCAAAACATCATGAATTTTTTTGTAAAACTAGGCTTTGTTTTTAATGGAAGCAGCGTTGTGTAATCTGGACTATAGCACATGTTGATAAAGAAGGTATTTGAAGTACATATTTTATTTCTTTTTAAAATATTTTAAGAAGAGCATTCTGCATTTTGCTATGAGATATGTAAATGCTTCATACTTGCCAAATCTATCTTTCTGACTGGGAAGTATCCCTTCCACGTTTTGGCAGGATACGTGTAGTTTTCCCCAGCCATTTTCCAAAACCCTCCCGGGAACGAATATATTTGACTGACTTCGAATGTGTTCATGTTAAAATGTTGGTAGGTGTTGGTAGGTACTAGTGTACCTGTAATCTGTCATCGCAGAAATTAATGGATAAAAATACAACTTGCATTCCTATCTTTATAAGCCTGCAGTGTTAAGGCCCCCGTTTGTGTTATAGCTGGAAGATCCTCCCGTACCGCATGGTGGTGCCTGAGTAGGGGGTGGGCTCCCCGCTCTTGCAGATGCTGGAGACTGGTCTGGGCCTTGGAATGTCTTATGTCATGACTAACCAAGGGCCGATGTCTCTGGAGAAGGGCAAGTCACCACTGGGATTGCTTGGCAAGTCCGTCTTATCCAAGTTTCTAATTCTATGATGAATCTGAGGTTGGTCATACAAATTGGAAGCTGTTGGCCAGTAATTTTTGTCCAATGTAGTCTCGGGTTTTCTCAGGGTTTTAAGTCCTAATTATCTATGCGGTTACTCTCCTGTCATGCTAATGTGTATATGCTATGGCTCCTTCTTGTTCATAAAGCAGAGGTTTATGTGTTCAAATCTACCCCGTGCCAAATACACCAAACTGTAGTGCTTATTTTTGTAGAGTAAAAAGACCTGTTTTTACTCTCTTTTTTAAAGGATGAAATGTTTGTTTAGTTCTGCTGCTTTCCTTTCTTAAACTTTGTTCGAGGAAACTTTAAGGAGTGGTAGAAGTTCAGTTTTAATGTTGAAAGTAATACAGGCTCCTGAGGTTGACCTTTATTTAGCTTTTTAGATCTTAAAATGCTTGAAGTTATATACCCTGCAGATTATGCAGTGGGGTTCCCAGAAATGCCTTAGCTCTGTATTAATTTGTAATCTATATAAATAGGAAACGATCATGCGTTTCTTTTAATACCTGGATTGCGTGGTCATATCAAACATGTTTAAAAAGGAAAAAAAACCAGAGAGTCCTATTTTAAGTGGGAAAGCTAAAGAGTGAGAGAGAGAGATGGAGACAGGAAGATTTAGTACTGTTCAGGATACTGTTATTGCATTAGGTGAAGTCTGGCTTCTTGCATAATGCATTAGAGCTGACAGGCTTGCTGTTCTTTCAGAGGCATCTAAATTGTATTTCAACTGCCCCATGAAGGTAGAAGAATTTCTACAAGTGGGCAAAGGTGCATCGCTTTCATTACAGTTTAGTTTTGGGGTTGTCTGGTTTGGTTTTCTGTAGGGATTTTAGTTTAGTGGGGGGAGGGGTTGGGTGTTTTGTTTTGTTCTGTTTTTCTTTTTTTCTTTGCTCCATGCCAGAGAATTGCATCCCTCTGTCAAAAGAAAAAGAAAAAAAACGAGAGCAAATGCAAGAATCTTAATGGTGGACTTCCCATATGGGTGATACAAAGAAGCTGATACTTCTCAGCATTAGCTCTGCAGAATCATGCTGCTGAGATAAGAAAGGAGAGGAAGTTATTGTCACTTCTGAGGAGGATCGGCGACAGCTGAGCGTTTTGTTGCTTTCTGACAGTTACTGCTTGTTCCAGCTCATTCGGACCTACTTAATAATCGTATTTCATCCTAACAGTTAACCACCCAGGCTATCACAGTATGCGGTAGTTGATGAACTGACAGTGCAAACCTTATCTTAGAGCCTTCTTGTATTAATTCAGTTAATCTTCAGATTTAAGATGCAGGTGGGTATCTGCTTCTTTGTTTTAAAAGCTTCCAAGGTTGATTTCTTCATTTTATGCATGTGTTTCAAACTGTAGTTAATACAAATCATTCACACAT
This sequence comes from Fulmarus glacialis, assembly GCF_000690835.1. Classification (NCBI taxonomy): domain Eukaryota; kingdom Metazoa; phylum Chordata; class Aves; order Procellariiformes; family Procellariidae; genus Fulmarus; species Fulmarus glacialis. Next base: position 48,949 of record NW_009218577.1, read on the forward strand.
TGAGCTACAGAGCCTATGACTTACTAGAAATTATTAGAAATTAGAAATAGAAGAGCCCTATTCCAAAGAAATGCAGCATGGACAGCCTTCCTTTCTGGCTCTGACATCTGCCTGTTGGGCATATACCATAGCAGTTATGTATCTCAAAGCACTACATGAGCTCCACGCTGATTACAGAGATGGAGAAAAGGTGAAGTTACCAGAACAGAATTACTCTAAATATTCACGCTTTTGTACGAGGTAAGGGCAAGGTATAAGCAATTATACGAACACTGTCTCTCTCCTCTCTGAGGTGAGGAGAGACCCCACAGGAAAGACTGTGTGTTTGTCCTTTCCTTTTCCTTCCTCCTTAGACTGGCCAGAATTTGTATCTGACTGGGTTTTCTGCAAGACTTTATCTAATTTATATCCAGTGTTATGCAATTTTATTTGCTAGTGGAAAACTACTTAAAGGCTTTGCTTTGTTGAAGCTTAGAAGTCGTCTGGTCTGATGATCTGGCTGTGGTTGGACTGCAAAGAAACAGAGAGAAAAGTCCATAAGGTCTGGATCCTGTCCCCAAGTGCAATGCTGGCTTGCATCAACGGCCTGAATATTAGCTTTGCGGTCAGGCAAGTGGATTAGAAATGAGGTCGTTATGGAGTCAGTGCAAGTACAGGTTGTATCTGACAATCCCCTCTTGGTATTATTTTGATAGGCATCATTAGCATGCCAGCTGAGAACTTTGAGGCAGATGGAGAGCATTAATGGGTAGCACGCAGTCATCCAGCAAGGTAGCAGCAACTCCTGAATGGAAAATGACAGCACAAAATGCATTTTGTCCGAATTGCCCAGCGTATGAGAATGTCTGACAGAGCAATCAAGACATGATGTCATTTTCCCTGGAGAAGGCGTTTGTAAAGTGCACTGCATCTCTTGCATTCAGTATCTCTTCTGCTCCTCTGCTAAATGTTTTTGTTACAGCATCCTGTTAAAGTCAGTTATTTGGCCACATAATTCTGAGAACAGGGTAAATTCCAAGTACTTAAGTGAAAATGGGTTTTTTTGTCTCCCGGAGGATACATATGGGTTTCTCTAATCAAAGCTGGACAAGTGAACCTTTAGGCATTAGTATACCAATAAATTTACATGTCTGTCTGTTCTTTCCTTTCAGGTATATGCATCCATAAATTGGCTAACTAGGCTTATTAATTCATAGATTCAGTATGTGCAAAAACTCACAAAGTCCAAGAAATGGGTGGTTTTGCAGTCTGTTGAAAATACATGTAAGTCGATGCCTAGGTGTGTATGCAAATTTTAAATCAAATTCAGATGGGAACATCCAATATCAATACCACGCTGGTTCTTGGGGCTTTAGTGCTAAGTCAGTTTAAAGCTGTGTTATCTAATGTAAAACGGAGCGTCTCTACCGACTCTAAAATTGCGGTTTTGCATCTTGTGAAATGTTGCACAGACAGAACTAGCCTGCAGGTGAGATTGTATAGCTGGGCATCTGCACCTCGTCTTGGCATTGTTTCTATATATGGCTGTACAGAGAGAACATGCTCATTTGAATACTGTATTGTCCATATATTGCCTGCTGCAGTAAATAGGGGAATGCTCTCAAGATGGAACTGACTGCTGTCGTGATTTAAGGACTCAGCCTACAATTTCCTACCAATGGCCCATCTCCCATCCCGGTGGAGAGGAGTCAGGCAAGGATTCTAGAATAAAGAATTTGCATGCACCACAGGTGGTAGTCGTGTTCATGCAGAATGCAGCTGCAAACCTCTACTTGATACGTGTTAAGTTGATTCAGCCTGGCTCACTGCAACAGCATGACTTAAAATAAAAAGTCCGTGCTGCACTATATAGGATTGTTTCAGTTGTTTTCTCTGTATCTTTTGTTGTGAGAATAATTGTCACCTACTTGTCTTCTCTGTACTGTTCTGTGATTTTATTGACCACTTTCCTAACAGCCATTTCACTTCCAAGCTGGAGAATTCTAGCCTGCGACTGCCTCACCAGCCGTAACAGCTTATTTTTGACCATCATCTCTGTTCCCCTCCTTTTTACCTTTCCTTGTCATGCCTTTACAAAATGGCTGGAACTTCAGCAGTACCCAAGGCATGGCTGCTGTGTGCATTGCTACCATAACAGTGATTTTTTTATTACATTTGTACACTGTTAGCTTGTCTCTTGTATTCTTAGGCATATGGTAAAGCACGTACATGTCTTCAGATCTTTACTTACCTACCGTTTCTTCTATATATCCTATCTCAGACTTTTCCTTGTTGTCATGGGGAGTCTTTTAATTTTAGTCTTTAATTATTTAATCTCTTAATTTTAAAATGCATCATCTTTGCTTCTTGATCTTTTAGTTGACAGTGCTTTGAGTTCCCCCTTTTCTTTCAGAAAGGAAAACCATTCATTTGCTTTGTGAATATCAAAAACATGACTACAGATAACACAAAAGGGGAACTTACTGGAAGAAACATTGCAACTTTCTTTTAAAATTCCTTCATTTGTTTTGTAGTATTGATATTAAATGGTATCATAAATTATACTGCAACCTTTTTTCTTTTCTTGCCCACACGCAGTATTTAATAAAAGAAAAGAAAATGTCACTGAATCCGTGAAAATGTCTATATATACTTGTCAGAAAAATACAGTAGAGTGACATTATGTTCAGGACCCAGTCAGAGTGGTAATTATTCTTTCAGCAGTTTAAGACTGTACCTGTTCCCTGCATTTTAAGTGGCTGCTGGAGAACAAGGCACCGCAAATTGATTAAATATTAATTGTGACATTGAAATTTTCAGTCTCATATTGTTTGGCTGCATTGATCCGTAACCTGCATTTAAACAGTGTGATGCAACTGGTTAAATGTGATGAAATTATACAAGGCGGCATTTTATGTGAAGTCCATCTGCAACTGTATGGAAAAATATATTTTTGCCTTTTAAGTGTGTCTTGGGAAATTGTTCCATGTTAGTTCTGCACACAAGTAACAGTGAGGTTAAATGAAAATTTTCATACTAAAGGATTTCTCCTGTAGCTTAGTGGACATTTTATGGGTGAAGCTCGGATAGCTTTAACAGAAGGATGTTATTTTGATAAAGAATATGGGTCAGTGTGAGACTTTTGTGATAAAGAATATGCAGACTGCACAGCTTGCCTTAGCAGATCTCCCGTGCGCCCAGAGATGCCTGTTTTATTTAAGCCATTTCTCTCCTTACTGAGACACAGTTTAATCAATAAGGAATATTAGCAGGGTTTGTATTGTATTTGCAGATCTCCAAAGTTTCTTCTCTCTAATGCTTAACATACCACATGTCAAGTCACATACTAAAGGAGGTGTTCGCTACCTCGGGTAATGTGATGGGGCTGGTTGCGGTGCTCCCCTCCAGGGGAGGCTGGGTGAAGCTGGACTGCCTTAGGGCATGTGTGCCTGGTGGTGCTCCCAGGGCAATCCGCTGCCACAACCTCCTTGCTTTCTGTAGCCCAAAATGCTGCAGCCTGCAAGGGGTTTGTGCTCCATACTGCCTACGCGTGTCTCTGCCAGACTCATACTTTTCCTTTTATTTAAGGAAATTCTGCAAGTGCTCAGTTATTGCAATGAAGGCATGATACAGATGCTTGGGCCTCCTCTGTACTGCATCGCAGCTAGGTCGCTTTAGGCAGTCTGCGTCTGTATGGATGGGCGACTTACTCCTCCACTGTGGCTGCTATCAAGCAGCGACCACGTCAGCGGGCTGCAGGTGTAAAACTCTCTCTCCATCCATCGTGAAGGCATTGTGTCCAGGCTCTCTGAGGGCGTTTTGGATTAATTTTTGATGTGTACTTTTCAGAAGTCGGCAAAGTGCATATTCAAACTATAGCAATCGTTGGTAATCAGTTTACTATAGATTTTAATGGATGTTAATACAGTTTTCCCTCCAACTGCAATAAAAATTACTCCTAATTTGATCTTACCATCAAAAAAACTCTCCTATGCTTTGGTTTTATTTTGTATGTTCTTAATCACTTCCCATTTTAAAGCACATAATTTTGCCTTAATATACTGCTGCGGAACTTGTTCTGTTGTAAAAACATTAGTTGTTTTAATATCAAAGTGTTTCACTTGGTGCATTTCCACCACTGGAGATTAAGACATTTCCCCAGTTCTGGCATGTTTCATACTTTGAAAATATTTACTTCAAGCTGTTTTTCCTGTGTTATTTTCTGTCCCGAGGCATTTCACATGACAAAGTGAGTCTACGTTTTGTGAATTTTAAAATGCTTTGTGAAGATTTGGTTTTGAAGCTCTGAGATGTTTTCTAACCATAGGACAAATTACATACATGTGTATGTGTGCGTGTGTATATGTTTCATACACTTCAATCTTTTTGATTTCACATTTAATAATTACACGGGCTAAGGGCACAATATAGCTAAAAGAAAGACGTGCAGAAATTCAGTGCTTCCTTGACAGTACCAGCTTCTGATTTGTAGCACCAACCCTTCAGCCATGCAATGCTTGGCCCCCTGCTTGACAGAGCTACCCATTTGCTCTGCAGCCACAGCTCCCTCACCCACATCATCTCACCAAACTCTTACTCCTAGTATTCCACTCGTTTACCTCCATCCTTTTTCCACTTGGTTAAGCTACTCTGTTTAATTTCATAGTTGAAGTCTTAAAAGCCTGCCCTGTTACCTTGTTTGTCATCAACATTGCTGGAGTCTCACATTAATCCTCCCACTTTCTCCCTAGCAATTATTTTGTTCTGAGGCAATGCCTTTACAGTCAGCTCACTCTTCTAAAACTGGCAACAAAATCCTTAGGTATTTTTTCCCCCCAAGCTAGTTGTTTGTTTGAAGTCACTTTTCAATTGTCAGTGTCTAAAGCCAAGTACCTGGGTCTTCGTGGGGGGGTTAGGCATGTAAACGCAGATGTAAAGACATTGTTTTTCCAGGGCTTTGATGGTACTGTTATGATGGTGTTTGGCACGCTGGAAGATCAGGCGCTTTGGACAGACTATCTGAAGGGGAGGAGGAAAGCTGGGTTCTTGGCTAATATGGAGATTTCTTACCAGGCTTACATGGTGGGTTTACAGCAGCTGAAGGTGGCAGGGAGGAACGCCGTGCTGATAGAAAGCTGCGGAGGTGGTTGTGTTGTTCCTGTGCTGTCTGTTTGCTCCACCCGGGCGTAATGCAGAGGAGAGCATGACTGAGAAGTTGCTGGTTAAGAGAGGGACAGGGAAGTCTCAAAGGTGACAGGAGAAGATTTTCCTGTGCCTCCTAGCTGCATAGAAAGAGCGTGGTTTAAATAGGGGCTGTCCTTGTGAGCTTTTCACTGAGGCTGTATAAGCAAGGGATACAGCAGTCAGGTCTGGGTATCTGTTTGAGAGTAGAGGCCAATTATCGTGTATATTTGTAATATTTATCCTAAGTATCCTGTATTTCTTGCAACATTGTGTTTTCCATTGGAAAGGAAGCCATCATTTATCTTCATAAGCAATTTTATCCTTCTTTGTGCTTATTAACTTTTTTCCTCTATTAATCTACTGTTCATCACTGAAACATATTCTTGCAGTCCTCGGTAATCACCTATTCATGGCCCATCAGTCTAGTGATCATTATTTTTTAATATTATTAATATAAAGTTGATGTTATATCGATTCATCAACAGCTGGTTAAAAATGATTCACTTCCACTGTTTAAACAGCATTTCCCAAACTTGCTGTGTTTGAATACAGAGTTGAATAGCTGCGAGCAAATTCTTTGCATGTATTTCTCTGCATTTAAAAACTGCTCAGTCACAGCAGCCTGCTCCTCAAAAAGATCTATCTCATTGCTGTTAGCTAATTACAAAGAACTGTAAATACTCAAAGCACTCCACAGATCTACACAGGGCTTGGACTGTGAGCTAAGGCAAAGATGCTCCAAGTTAGACATGGCACAGCAAGAAATTGCTGTCAATAGACACGGCTCTTCTCTGTATACGTTACATGGCACTCACCGCAAAGGTATACGAGCATTTCACGGGAGCTGCTGGGTTTTATTCCCTCTGCGTTGCGTGCCGTGGTGCATCTGCACCACTTCTGCATCTTGAAGACGTGCCTCCCCACCAGCACTGCTGAAGCTTTGTTGGTTTTTAGAAGAAGATTTCATGAGAGCCCTGGGGGAGGTGATGACATTTAGAGGCAATCAGAGAATGTGCCTGTTCACACTCCCGTGCCGTCTCTCTCTATCTCCTCAACTGCCCATTCTCCGCTATGTCCCCTCTGCCCTGCTGTCACCTTAAGCGTTGGCCAGCTCTCTGGAGCAATCCCCAAGGAGTGAGGAGTAAAGGTGCGAATAACGCGGTGCCAGCTGAGCTCCTGAGATCAGGGGAAAGTATACAGAGGGCTCTTGCAGATTCAACAGTCGGGTCATGCAGGACTTGCCTTTTTTATAACTTGATTTTGTATTTTCTGTAAATAAAGCTCTGTCCAGCTGGTCGGCCAGCTTCACTCATTTCTTCTTGTAGATGGCCTCCAGTTTTCAACTGTCCTGGCTGATTTTGGCACATGTTAGCTGGTGATTATTTTGTTGTCACTTACGGCCAATGTTTTTCTGTTGACCATTAAGAAACTCTAAGATTTCTTCTAAATGACTATTTTGTCCAGCTTCTCGGCTGCCTAGTTGTAATCTGTGAAAGTTAATACTCCATTTAATGACTAAAATCCTATTTTCTGGGATATGATTCATTCACAGGTCAGTGGTGATACTGAAGTCATCACTAAAGCTTTGTTGTAATCTCACTGGAACAGATGAAACACAGCTGCTGATTTAAAAAAAGAAAAAGGAGGAATAAACAGGCTCGCTGCTCTGCCTCTTTCTTATCATCTCTCTTTTATTTAAATAAAACCGGTCATTGTCATGCCATGTTTTCACCTATGTGAATACGTGGTTTGTAGTGTGTCATATAAAACTGCAAGCTTTTTGTGACAAACCTGTTCTTTTAATTTTAACCTCCATCTGCCATTCTCTCTGTTCTCTTTGAAATAAGAAGGAAAAAAAAAAGAAAACTTTAGAGAGGAACAAAATTTGACAAGAAAATCCTTGTCTAGCTCCTGTCCTCTCTGCAATGGACGTGTCTTCCCACATCTCCAGAAGGGATTGCGCGCAGGTTTGGTGCACCCAGTGGAGCGGTTGCTGGGTGCTGCTAGGTCCCAGCCCTCGGCTTGCTGGGTTGCCTGATCCTGGCACTGGAGCAGCTGGGTGGGTCATGGTGAATGGGAATGGAGACACGCAGGAGCGGGAGTGGGTGAGTACGAGCCAGGGGAAAGAAAGTCGTTTCTGAGGGGGAGTGGGTGAGTGCAAACTAGAGGAGAAAAAGTGGTTTCTCTTGCACAGAGAGAAATCTTTAATTCACATGAAGCTTTGGGGTGCAGAAATGAATTGGGCCCCACGCTTTGTGGACTTTGCATTTCTTTGCCCATCACTGTTCTTCCATAAATACAGAGTTACAGTCCATGTTTTCCTTTTCTTGTAGTAGTGAAATAGTGAAAATCATGTTTCAGATGTGTTGCAGAGGATGGAGGGTAAGACGAACAGCTTTGGCTGTGATTCTCCTAGCTCTGCATGCCTCAGAAATGACACTCGGCAAGGGTCAAGGTGCAGCGAGGGCCAGGGACTCGCTGGGGCAGCTGGGGGGAAGCCCCTGCCCCAGGGCATCAGGTGGCATCTTCGTGGGGATGGGCCCAGGTCAGGCCGGGACGTTGGCCGCCAGGCTGGGCAGGGCTGGAGACCGGCATCCTACAGCATCACTGGGGCAGGGACTGATGGCCCCAGGCTGGGCAGAAATGGGGTCGTGGGCCATGGGGAAGGAATATTAAGGTATTCATTTAAACACCCTGCTTTGCTTCTGTTCTACCAAAACCCTCATCGAATAAACTAAATAAAAATGAAACCTGTCTTGCCAAAACAGGATGGAGCTTTTATTGAATATGGACCTGAGAGATTAATTTAGTGTTCCCAGGAGCTAAGAGCATGAGAATATCAGCAAATAAAACTGTGGTTTGGGATCCAAATTGGATAATGAAGTTGCTCCCATATTGGCTTGTCTTAATTGAACCAAATGGTTTACCTAGTTTGCTTCCCATATTGCAGAATATATAGTGTACTTTCTATTCTGTTCTATTTTTCGAGCCTCTTCATTTTTCTTTGTTCTTGAGGTGGTTATAGGAGGAAAGGCCCTCATCAACTGCAAGCCTAACAATGAGCTGGTTTTATTCCGGATGCTGAGTTACTGGTCAGATGTCCTTTGCAGTCAGTGGGAGGTCCAGCTTTCAGTACTGTAACCTCAGCCTAATCAGGGAGAGAGCACATTAACATGCAATCACTGTTTTTCAGTGTGGGGTAACAAGCGTACCTTTGTCACTGACTATGCTGGGTATGAAATTACAGCTATCGCACAGAAATGTCTATACTAAACTAATCCTTCCTTCAGCTGGTTTTCTTCTGTTTTCTTTCTAACATTTTTTTTCCCAACCTCTTCAAGAAAGTATATGCAGGAGTACTTTAACACCCTTCCTCCCCTCCCCTCCCACGGTGCCCACTTCTGCCTCTGCTGACAAGTTTTGTAGCACTCTGAAAATAAGTAATTTCTGGAGGTTTATTTTCTGACTGCAAAACAAAAAGGAAATTCTTTCCCCCTTTAAAATAAATTTAAACTTTTGCTGTATCATCCATAGGCTAGGCTAATGTCAAGCAGGAAACGGGCCCTTGTCTGTTCAGCCCAATTTGCTCATCCACGGGATCATCCCTTTTCACTGCTCTCTGGAGAAGAAGCACCTTGTATAGATCTGCCCCTAACGTACTATCCTGCTAAAGGTAAGAAGACGACTAGGAGGAGACTATGACTAAGAAGAGCAGTGTCTTTGTGTGCAGCTTAGAAGGACTCTCTGCTAAACATGAATTGCTTCCAACAAATTTCCTGACTTTTCTGTTGGCATATATGGAATAGCTTAGAAATCGCAGGGTAAGCTGCAAATTAAAGACGTTTTTAAAAATATTGTTTTAGAAATAATAGCTCATGCTATGTATAAGACTGAATTAGCCTTACTTTCTAGACTAATATTTGTGGATTATGTTTTAATGGCTCAATCCTACAAGCTACTGAGCAAATCTGGCTTTATCCACTTAAGCGCAGGCTTTGCTTTAGCGTGCGCATGGTCTCCAGAAGAATAGGGCTGTTTGCACGCTCACACGTATGCTTCTATGGGGGCGTTTTTTTGAGCTGCTTGAGGCCTGAACATTGAGCCATGCAGCTGAAGTGCTTTAATTCTTTACCTCTCACACTGCTCCCTTTCTCTTGTCCAAAGGGAAAATAGCTGCTTTACTGGACATGGGGACATCTAATATGATGCTGAGTTTAAAGTTAAGCAAGTAAGTCTTGGTTACTATAATTTCCAGTACTTTCTGAACTATTTCCATCAGTTATGTACGCAGCAGTCCCAGGATCAAGTGGGTAAGACTTGCAGCTCTCAAGGCTGCCTGTGCGTACACCTATTTTACAGGGCCTGCCTTCTCCTTTTGGGAAGTCTCGTGGTTCTGGAGACATCAGTTAAAGTCTCTCTGCTGCCTTAAGCTTAGTGGCTGTGGCTAGATCCTGTACTTGCCTGGTGGTATGGGTTTGTAGTACTTTCTCTCCAGACTGTCCCTCTAGGGCTCACAGCTACAGGTAGCCATTTTGGACCTACGTGGGGTATGTTGAGACCGGACTCTGGACCAATATTCTGTAGGGTCTGATGTCTGTGTCCTCAAAGCCTCGTGTAATACTCATCATTTTGTAATGCCCGAGATCATAGTATCAACTGAGCAATTTGATTCATTTAGTCTTATCTTCCAAATAAACTTAAAACCCAAGAGGTATATTTTAGGAGAGAGATTGGATAAGGCATCTGTCTGCCTTCAGTCAAAGGAGCAGTGTAGTCAGCAAAGGCTTGTTTCTGCCTGGAATAACTCCAAAGCTGCTCCTGAGGTTCAGCACAAATCTTTGCTTTTGTCATTTGAGTTCATTACTTCTTGCTTTGCTCGTCACATATGAGGAGAAAAATTACTCCTTTCTTAACCCCTGTTTATTCAGTTTGTGTTTCATTTGTCTCTGCTTTTGTCTCTCCTTTAACATCAATACCTTTGGTCCACATCTTCAAGTGCCCTAATCCAGCTGAGATTCAAGAAAGGTTGGTGATTAGCCCTTGTTTTGTAGAGGTTGTGGTCCTACCTATATGTTCCAGTATGGTGTCTGTTGTCTTTGTGAACAACCCAACAACGTTCAGTTCATGACACATTTAACAAGCGATAAAATACTGAGCCCCCACCCCAGTGAGGTTCCTGAGAGATGTCAGGTGCAGGAGGGGGACTGCAAGACTTGGAAAGAAGCCGAGTGTGGGCAGTGAAGGTGTTTCAGGTGCTAATCCTCGAGCTCCAGCACCTCCGGAGATGCTGAATACACTCACCCCGGCAGGACGCTCAATAAAAGCGTTTCTTGGAGAACAACATATCATCAGCTTAAGAGAGGGTAGGCTGGTCTGACTCTTTATGCACCCATTTGTAGTTGGCAATTGGTAAGCACATTGTATTTAAAAAAAAAAAAAAAAAAAAAAAAAAAAAAAAAAAAAATTTAAAAAAAAAAAAAAAAAAAAAAAAGAAAAAGAAAGGGAAAAAAGCTGAATTTGAAACAAAACTCTGCCTTTTTTCCTTCCTCCTGAAGGCTCCTAAGGTACTCGCCGTTCTGCCAGGGTGTTATTCAGCACAATCCCTCTCCAGGCAAGCCCTGGGCCCACACACCCTCTCTGAGCAAGCGTGGTGTCATGGGGCTATGCGATAAATTCCTCCCCTGCAAAACCTGGGGCTTTATTTCAGCACAAGAATCCAAAAGTGGCAACCCGGGGGGAAGAAGAATTCAAATTCAAACTTCCCACACGGCAATACAGAGACTTACCACTGAGTCACTGAAGCTGCTTAAGAATATCATTATAATATTTGCTGAAAACAACATTCCTACCTGATAAAGCTGAAAAGTGTTCAGGCCATGTAAAATTCAATTCCTTGTTTAAAGTGTCCATTTTCAGCCTTCTTTTTCTCGCTGAATTTAGGAGACATCTTGTATCTCTGGTAAAAGGATTTTCAGCCAGGAGAAGTAACTCAGATGGAAGTTCATTTTTCGGGTCAGGTTATATTCTAGCTTCAGATGCTTGAGAAGAATGAGATACAAAGGGGAGCAAAAGGCTCTGGTTATGGTCTCTTGAGAAGAAAAAATACTGGAGAGAGTGTTGTGTTCGCATCTAAGAGAAGACACAACTTAAGAATGACTTGAGTCATTCTGCCTCATCCTAGTATCACTGTATGAATTTCATGTGAATCCAAAGGAAACATTTACATGCTTAATTTCATTGTCTCAGAAGTTTTTTTTCCCAGGGTTTGATTTATTTAGCATATTGGTTTTGTGTTTTGCTGTAAAAGACAAAATACAGAAATTGAGCAGCATCAAGCATTCACTGTTTTTCAGTAGTTTAATTGTGTTGTGCTATAAAACCTGGGGTAGTAATGGTTGATAATAGCAGATCTGTACTTATAAGCATCACTTGGGTGTTTCTGCAATGAGCCAGTAGACCAGATCGCTCTGTGCCATCTAGCAGGCATTTGCTGCTATGAATTAGAACTACTTATAAAGATACAAAGAAAATGGTCAAATACATTGCTGAAATCCTTACACTCAAAATTAATATCATAAGTACTTCTGCAGGAGTTAAAGACTCTACTTAAACATTCACAGGACAGAAAAAGTTCATTAATATGCCTATTTATTTTTCAGGCATCTGTCTCTGAACATTAGAATACACAACACAGGAATTCAGGATTCTTAGTCTTAAGCCCTGGTGCCGCAAATTTTGATGTAGCTTTATAGATTTGCGTTGTTGGTGTAAGTCTGTGTCACCATACAAATAAAATCAGGCAAGAAAAGAGGAAAAAAAGGAACTTCAAGGAATATTGTGACTAAAAACATTAAGTATCAGTGTTTCAGGGTTTGTGTGGTTTTTTTTTTTAACTATAGTTGCTGTTAGTGTCAACTTTGCTTGCTAGAAAAGCCCTTACATGTTAGTGGAGAGCTTTCTCCTGTTAATTGCCCAGTGAAGTTAATTCTGACTTACATGACTGATCTTTATATCTGAGGACAAAGACATCCAGAATTTGCATTCCTCTTAGGACCAGATTCACTGAATCAGACTTAGACCTAGTTGCACTATGAATTCCAAAATGCAGTCCTGTCTATGGGAGGCTTTCATATTGCGGCCTCTTTATAATAACATGTTAATGGCATGGTGCATTGAATTATCTTGGTAATTATATTTCTGCAATTCCACAGAATCTTGCTGACTTTTTAAGTGACTCAAGGAGAGCTAATAGTGAATAAATTGAAACTGTGTAGTAATAATTACATGGTTCTTGTATGCACCTGATATTCGTAGTTTATATTTGAAAAAATGAAGATTTGTAGTATTTTGTTCCTATCTTTTACGCCATGATTTCATATCATCTTTCATTGCAATAATGCTGCCAATTATAGAAGTCCCCTGTAGTTAGATCCTTAACAACGATCCCTACCTTCCTAGCTACTGTCTTTTCTAAATGATTTATAAAAATTGAAAGAGAATGTGTTAATAAAGCTAGGCTTCAAATAACTGAATTTGTTTAAAAAACCAAATTAGATCTGTATATCCTTGGATGTCTTGATTACAGGAATCATTCTCAGTTTGACAGAAGCAAGTGCAGCTGCAGGTGTGAAAACAGCTGCTCTGACTGGGTTTGATTTGGTCTGTTACTCCAAACTGCAGAGCAAATTCTTTCCTGTTTAACATTTTGACAGCTGACCTACAGAGGACACCTCTGTGGATTTTCAGTTTTTGAGTATGAAGATGACTGGTCTAAAGAGTAATGTCTAAGATTTTCAGAAGACCTAAGGAGTTTATGTGCTGAATTCCATTGGAGTTCTCACAGAAGTTGACTTCCCAAGTCATTAATTCCTAATTCTTTAAATTCTTTATCATCTATGTATTTTGTTACCAAAGAAAATAGTTAGAGGTTACGTAGGTCACAAAACAAGTGTGAAAACTAGGAAGTGTCATTTTTATGTTGCTCGTTTAGCTACGATGTTGACATTTGCTCAAGAAGCAAAATGAGGATTATTTTTAGTGCTTCATAATTTAACTAAATCTCATTGAAATTCCATAGAAGAAGTGTAAAACATTTTTGTAATGTAAAGAACATCTCCTTATTTCCTATGAGGAGCTTTTTGCAAGCGATGGAGAGCATCAGTACCTGGAGTAGGTTCCTCTAATATGAAATATAGGCTTCGCCTCAAATTGGGGAGAATTTGGCATGGTCCCTCGTGATTTGACTGTATCTGTAATTCTGCAAGAGCTGGCTATTGCAGCAGCTAAATCCAAGGAAAATTGTTACTCTGAAAAGTTGCAGTGAAAAAATAAAATCAGTTGAACTGTGAAGAAGAAAAGCCAGGTCCTATGTGGTATTAAGTTAATGAATCTCCTTTGATTTCAGAGGTTATATTGACATTTATACCATCCGAGGGATTCTAGCCTGCAGTTATTAGTTAGCAAATATGGAAATTTTCCTTATATTTGGCTGGTTAAATGGTATAATCTTAATCAGGCCATAAACCAGGGAGAGGGGTGATGCTCATACAGGGAGTAGCGGTAGTTGGATTGACTCTAATACTGCTCTTATCGTTGAGGAACTGGATGCTTGTGTATCTCAAAACTCTTAAAGTAATTGCCCTTTGAATTATAAAATAATTAATTTTCTTTTTAAAGTCTCTTGTCTGCGTAACTCTTCAGTTGCTTTTTGTAAGAGATTGTCCCTTTTCTGTTTGAGAGAGAAAAATCAGTCTTACCTTCTTTAGGGATTTACTGTAGTAACTATGATTTTATGTTTGTCATTCCTTTCCTGAAACCGTGTTTTTCCTTTTCTGTTGGAAACTATACTTTTGTCCACTCCAGTGCAAAATAGATTAGTGAACAAAACAAAAGAGGAATTACCTAAAGGCTGGGCTTTTCTATTTTTATTTTTTATAAGTGTACTTTTAAACAAATCTTGTCTTCTGATGGAGAGATATTTTCTGGCAACCCTGAGGAACTGCAGGTGCTGAGATGTCTGCCCGTACAGGACTAGGGAGGAAGGCACTGAGCTTCAAAAAAGTTATTTAGTAGTAGCAGTAGTATCATTATTATCATTACGTTTCGGAGTGTGAGACCAGGATCCGATTGTCCTAAATTATGTCTAAAATGATCAACTGTAGCACGGTGAATGTGTGTGGGAAGTGAACAAAATACCTGGAAGTTTTTAAGCTAGCAAATAGGATGCACTTTTTTCCCAGGGAGTTTCTTAGCAGATGTGTGGATTTATTAGATTAAATCAGTGCATATTTAAAAGACCATAGGTAGCATATTTAAAAGCCCATGTTTTAGATATATTTTGTCTAACTCAAGCTGCAGTAGGGCATGTTCTTGGCAAGACAGTTGCTCTACAACTGCTTCTGTCCACCATAAATCTCCTGATGGACTTCAGACATTTCTACAGCATTCTGCAGTTAGTGACACTAACTCGTGTTTCTGTATCAAATCTGAGCATCAGTGAAGGGAAACACTTTTAGGTAAAATAGGCAATCAGCCACAGCATAAGCTAATGTTAGCTTCTTAGCGGTTTTTGACTGTATAACATTTGTATGAGAGAAAGAGTTGTTTAAACTTTCTCAGTTTGTTTTGCTTTGTCTTAGCTGTGAGGGTTATTTATACTGTTTTATGTACGTTTGAAGGAAAGTATAATCGGTAAAGATAATCATAAAGGCAGCTTTAAAATGGCTGGAATATGAGAGGTGCAAAATGGTGCCTATGCCCCTGTTGAAGCTCTGTAAGTTTTCATCCTCCTTGTGATACATGATCAGGAAGTTAGATGTAGTTCTTGGACATAGTTTGTTCCTTCTCAGACTAGGCAGATATCTATATAGATGAACTGTAATACACAATTTTGCTTAAACTGTAAGTGTTAGGGGAGAATCTTCAGTCAGCATTGGAAAGATTGTATTTGTAGAGATTAAAAAATAAAATCCGTCAACAGAAAGGTGACAGTCCTTCAAGGCAGAATTAGAATTACAAAGCCGGTACCACCGCTAAGAAAGTTTATCTTAATAGGAAAGTGCCACTCCTAACACAGGCTAACAATAATAAATGCATTTTGTAGAAAAGGATCAAGAATTCACTAGGGCTTAAGAGATTTGCTGTGTTGAGGCCATAAGTCACATCATCCCAATTGCCATTTTGCCTCCTGCCTTTATTTTCTTTTGATACAAGTTTCCTTCCTAAGAACAATTAAAGATTGAACCTAGCACCTGGACTCTTGTTTTTCAATGATTGAAAACAAAACAGGTTTGCAGAAGAGGATGAGACAATACCATAATCAGGAAGAAGTCACGTAATTGCATAGGTTGCTTCTGCTTTTGTTATGTGATTTAAGTACTAAATTTGCGGTTCTGGCTCCCCTTGAATATCAAAATACTAGTAGTGGCAAAGAGATGCAGTTCATATTTTGCCAGAATACAGTGCTACAGCAGAGGGGCAAATACAAGTTTTCCTTTGTTTAATAACCCTAATGAAGTTTTATCGGGGGGAAGGAAATCAGTTGTAACAGAAAGAATGATAAGTATTTTTTAAAACTCAGAAAATTAACTGGCACTTTCTTTTAAGGAACAAAATGGCACACAATATAAAAATATTAAAATTGGGAAGGAGACAGTAATTTTTTAAAGCAAAGTTATGAACCCTGCCATGGTAGTTTGGAGACCATATGTATTTTATATGAAAACTTCAGATAGCTAATTTGGAGTCTTTTTTATTTGCTTGTTTCAAATCGGTATTGTACCACTGGATTCTGTTAAACTGCTTTGCTGTAGTTCTGCCAAGAGGTTTTATTGGTAACGGGTATTTTTTTTCATCTTATTCACTAACTGCTGTGCAGTTGCTGAATCAGCTATCTTTTGCACTTAACATATATCTGTTGTTTAGAATGGTCCTTCACAGAGCCATTGTAAGTAAATAAATTTACAGCTGACAGTCTTGAAAGATAGCAGTAGTCTTCATCTTGGATGTGCAGAATAGAAACATAATGATTTAACTTCCCTCTCATGCTCAACGTTGTGTTATGTTCTTCATGCTGCCTTACCCTTCTGTCTTATTAAAAATCGCCTGGTCTACTTGTCTATTTACTATAGTTCAAATAATCTATAAATTATCCTTTTTAAAACTCTTGTGTCTCTTCAAATGACTCCTTCAAGCTGTTTCCATAACCATTATGATACACGATCGAAACTGCAACCCTTGAAGAATTAAATGAGTCTTGGTTAGGCAATTTTGCAATGAAGAGGAGAATGGCTTGCTTGCAATAAAGGGGAGAAGAATTATCCTGAATTACTGAAGCTTAAAACCTCAAGTTCTCCCCAAAGTTTGAAAATGTCTCCTCATTTCGTATGTGAAGGAAATAAATTTCTGGACTCTCTCAGCCCAGTGAAGTTTAATTTTGAAGGTTGTGAAGGTATTCATGTTGATCAGGGATTTTGGCAAGCTGGTGCTTATATGGCATCAGATGGCGCTTTTACAAGCAGTTCGGAAGTAGGCCTTGCAAAGGTAAGTACCAAAATATGAACCAGTCAATCCCCTCCAGGCAAATTACATGGGAAAAAGAGCTTTTCTTGGGTCTGTAAGGTTTTTGTGGGGTAGGACGCCAAATCTGTTAATCGTCACTGCAGGATTCTCCTAACTAGCAGCTGTCACCATATTCATTGATACAAAACTTCAAATGTCTGAATTCTGAGTAGGTACAAACTTTTCCATTTTAGGTGCCTCTCAAACAATGCATTTTCTTTTGTTCCACGTTGTTTATACCTGTATGTGGGATGCAGATTTTGAAAAAGCATGCTGTGAAATTTGATGGTTTGGATTTGTTTTGGAAGTAATTTCTTGCACCTAGGTTTCTAATTTGGAGATCTTAATTATCGAAAATAGGGTCATGTCTTGTAGAACATCTTTTGGGTTTGTGTGAGCAACAATGAGGTTGGATGAAGCATCTGCCGGTGGTTTTTTTGCCGCCTTCAAGATTTACGATCTGAATTTTAAACTCTTTCACCTTTTTGTTACTACTGATAGAGCTCAGTAAGAGCTCTGTACTTTGGGCTTTCTTCTTCCACTCCAAGCTATTTACTTTTATTCTTAAAATTAATGCAAAGGCTGCGAAGGAGCTGGGGAAGATGAATATTTTCTTTTTTGAAACCTAGAGCTACTGATATCAGAAGATAGAAGAAAGCGTTACTTACGCCTTATATGTATGCTTCCTTACTAAAAATGCTATCAATTTTCCAGGCAGTTTTTGTTACTGAAAATACTGCGTGCATCTAAACAGGATAGTTCGACATTTATTCTATTTTTTTTAAACTTCAGCTGTGGGCAGGTGGCAGAGGTTATGTAGTTGTAATCGGTGTGAGTTGTCAGTATGGTCAAGTAAGTTATGTGAAAATTAATTCTGCTTTTTTAATCCCTTTGTACTGAAAAGTTTGAAAATTTGAAGCTTGTGTAAAAAAAAAAATGACCCAATGTTCCTGAGAAAGCAGAATTAAGAGGTCTTCAGCATGCTCTTTCTATATTTGTTTGCCAGATAGATGAGCAGCCAGGTAATCAGTAGAGCTGTGTTGAGTTATTCTGGCTGAAGATCCAGCCCTCGTGGTTTTAAATTTCATGTGAACTGGTGAATACTTTCAGTGTCCGCAAAACTCGGATGTATGGAGATTTCCGTAAATATTGTCAGTCTAAAAATAATTCTGAAGAATCGCTCAGAAGATAATGTTATAAATATGCACGTGCCAACAATATTTAAATATTCTTTGTGGAGAAACTGAACTCCAGATTACACATCTCAGTTCAGCTTTACCACAATTTAGGAAAATATTTGTAGTTATTACAGGGCTGCTAAACAACAATTAAAAGCTAATTGATTGAAATGGTTCAGAGGTTCAGTTTTGCATGTAATCATTAAATGATTAAGTTCTGGTGGCTGAATAGTTTCAGAGCTTCGAATAATCTTGTATGGATAGAAATACTTCCGACAGATCTATAGGTAATTAAGAGGGAGTCTTTGCACTTTTAGTACAGAAAGAAATTAAGCTAATTTTTTATGGATTTGGGAGATCATTTGAAAGAAGAAGGAACTGCTGGGAAGTAGGAAGTAGCATTTATGCATTATTAAAATGAACGTATGTGGATTGTTCTATATTTTAGAGCCAAATAACCAAAGAAGTTGAGCTGGATTTAGATCTTAATATTTTATTCTTCTGGAGAGAAGGCTGTTGCTCGGAGCCATTGTCACAACGTGTTTCTTATGAATTACATCGGTTGTGATACTGAGGGTTGTGAGAGAAGGAAGAAAACAGCAAGGCTGTTTTGCCTGGCTCCCCGTGCCAGAAGAAGGGGTTTCTCCTAGAGCAGGTTGCTCTTCTATGAGGTTGAACAACTTCAGCAGGGGCCGGCGGGTGGGAACGCGTCTCTGTGTTTGCACAGAAGTGACCCAGTAACTATGGGCTGGTCTGTATAATAGCAAGTTTTCCAGCTGTAGCAACTTTATGGTGTGGTTCAACAGGATTTGGCCCCCTGATGCACACACATAGAGGTTTAGCCATGGTCTTATCTTGTCTTTTCTTATAGCTGTTTGTGATTTCGTTGAAAAAGTGCAAGCTTTTATCTGTCTTACTCTGCCAAGGAAGTTTGAATCTCTTAGCTGAAATCTATCATTTTCTCTTTTTCGTCACCCCCCCGTTTTTTGATTTCCCACATTTGACAATGCTGTGTATATCATCACTTTGAATATTTTACTGATAATGAGGCAATTTCTCCCTTGTTGGAAAGCCATAATCATTTAGACACATTTTTAAAGGAATACATAGATGGCAGAATGCAAAATGTGCTGTATCAGAAATTTATATCTTTTCTAACTGCCTCAATTATTCTAATAAAAGATTTTACTGTCCCCGCAGACCTTGCATCCCTCATATCTATCATGGCTATAATTATATTAAATTTTCATGCAATGTGAAAAACCGTAATTCCCTTGTTCCCTGAGACCCCCTCCCCCAGCAAATATAAAGGCGCTCTAGATACAGTCATGGATTTCTGTGCCCTAAGTCATAGGCTAAATCCTGAACTATAAAAATATAGAATATAGATCATCATGCATGATCCAGCTTTAGATATCAGCCTTGCGCCAGCATGGGGCTGCGGGCAGTGTTGGTGGAGGTGTTATATTTGGATGAAGTGCAAAAATAAAGTTCTTTTTTTTTTTTTCGAGCCACGTTTATCTTTTCTCCCATGAGATGAACAGAATTGTTCTGATAAGCTCACATCATAATATTTGAAAATCGTCCATCATAAATATTTCTTCCTTGGGCAATGGTTTCAGTTTGGTTTGTTTTGCAAGCTTTTTAGGATGGCAGTGAAAGGGACAATAAAAGAAGTAACGTACTTCAAAGCAGTTTCATACACACATTGAGTTAGTTTTAAATGTTACTGTGTAGACCTGAAACCGAAGCATCTTAAAGAATATTTTAAAGAGATGTGTTAATAGAAACGGCATAAAAATGGTTTCAGATATTGCATTCAGCCTACTTAAAATTCTGCCTGCAGTTTCAATTCTACTGTGTTATTTTCTTCCTATCTAAACTGTATCATCGTCTCCTATTCCTGTGTGTGCAGCACCATCAATATTGTTTTCTGCAGTATTATGCTTCAGCTCAATCCTGGCCCTGTGGCGTAAAATCGTTGATTGTTTTTCAGAGCATGGAGCGAAAACTATGGAGAGTTTTCAAGGAATAAATAAAACATGCTGCTCATTCTTAGGTAAATGCCTCAGAAAGCCTCTCTCCGGTAGGCAGAGGGACAGGGGACTTTCTGAAAGTTAACTACTTTGATAACCAAAATGTGGATTTGCTAGCATGTGAATGGGCAGCTTTTCAGCTTGACAGTGATTTCCAGCTTCATTCATCTGTGGATCCCTAAACATTTTTCAGAGGAGTAGCATCTCACTTTGGAAACTGCTCAATCCTAAGTTAGTATTTGGCATGTGCTGCTGTTCGGTCACCATTTGCAGACATTTTGGAGACTGCCTTTAGTGCTAGCTGAGTCACATAAACACCAGTAAGAAAGAAAACAAGTCTTTTAGAGAATAGCTCTTTTATTTTGCCGTTCACATTTCTGGAGAAGGGAAATGCAGTCTAGTGCTTTTTTGTTTCAAACAGAACTTTCTTTGTTATCTAAATAAAATAGTTGGATTTTTTTTCCTATCAGTGGGTCGTAGAAAACATAGAAAAGAATTACCTAAAATTATATAAATATTGCTGTGATTTTGCTATTTTGATAGTCCATCTTTAGATTTTTGAAATACTGTTTCTTAAATTGTATAAAGGTCTTTTAAATTTCTTGAAATTTTGCATGCACTGAAATTTTTCCCTATTTCTCTTTTATTTCTGGAATTTGCTTGATAGGCTGACCCATACTGCAGATGGAGAGGGACTAGAAATTGTTTCCATTGAGCGTGGTCAGCTCCTGTTAAAATAGGTCCTGCTTACTCCGTGGCTCACCGTGCTCTTAAGAGCTTTATCAACATGGACCTGTCACTTGAAGTCCATTATAATCAATTGGTGTGAGGCAAGTAGAAGGATTTCACTGACCTTAATCTTAAAACTCCTGATTTCTCATTTGTTTTCTTATTCCAGTGCGGTCAGAGTTTTGAGCATGAGGCATAATTCTCCTATGAAGTTGTTTATTCCATCTGGTTGACTATTAAGATCTTGGTTTTAAAAGCACTTTTTGGAGAGCAGTGCTTTGGTGCTTAGGAATCAAGAACATGACATAATTAGTGGGTACATAAAAAAAAAGAAAGTTTGTTCTTATGATTAGTCACAGAATTAATTTGGTAGACTGTTCTTTTGCTTTCAAAATGCTTTACTGTAGAGTATTTTCATTCCAGCTTTTAATATTAGATTTACAAACAAAAAAAAAATTTAAAAAAATCCAGAAATGCAAAGAGTTATCATCATATTAAATTATACTCTTTAGAGAACAAAAAACATAAACGAAACTAAAAAATTACTTTGCTTGGTGATTATTTAATGAGCTTGTAATATATACAGTACAAGTAATATTAATGAAATGTCATGTTACAGCTCCATAGCTATTTTTTCAGAAACCTAACAAGCCATTTTGTTTTCTTTTGTTTTTTAACAGTGGCAATAATATCCTGAGAAGGCATTTGTCTGGAAGCCCAGAGACCTCTCAGGGCTCAGTTTAAGTTATGACAATGTTGCTGAGAGCTCTGGACTTCCCACGTCCCCACGAGAAAAACACAACAGGCACAGTCTGTAAATTTGACTAGGATAGTACTTTTACGAGTAAAAGCGGTAGGAAAATTAATCAATTTTTGCCAGGTGAAGAAGGATTTACAGCTAGTAGAGAAATGTGCATTTCATTTCCAAGGTCCTTAAAAGCTGCTACAAATAATGAATGAACCCACCACCGATGGGGCAGGATTTGACACCCAGGTACGTTTTAGGAACTCGCAGTGGGGAGGGACTGCTGCTTTGAAGGACTTGTATCCCTTTAATTAAAGTGTCGTATCCTGACACTGCCATACGATTATTCCCTTTACGCTGCCATCCCTTTCCAATTAGGTAATAAAGGGAGATGGTGAATTGTTGCACACTCTTCATCTTGCTGGTGGTGGAGGAACAATGCTAAGGCAGATCCGTAGGCTGGGAAGCTTCTCATCCCTCTGGTTGGTGAGAATCCTCTTGCATGCTGCTGTTTGTAACAGAGACAGGTCTTTCCCTGTGTTTTTGAGACTAAATGCCAAATTCTTATTAGCACTTTGTGGGTATTCAAATCTAGCTGCTGCCTGTTTTCTAGTTGCTAGACAGTATAATAGAATAAGCTCCGAGTTTATTATCTGTTAGCAAAACCTGTGTTTTTACTTGAATTTCTGTCGGTGTGGTTGCGTAAACAGAACACAAGTGTCTTACTAGGCAAAGGAAAATAAACAGATGTTTTATACATTATGTAGGGTCAAATATCAGAGGAAAGTCAGCCTTTCACTGACTCTGCTGCTAATGCATGGGCCAGATTCCCGACCTGCTGCCCACATACAACGGGCCTGGTAATTCAGAACAAAACAGAGACCCTGAGTGTTGTTCTGACTTTGCTCTCTTCCAAATTCTTCTCCAAGAACTGTAGCTCTTCCAGGACACAAAACTAATCCCCCAGGTCCTTGCCAAAGCGTTTCCCTCAATTATCATCCAGCCCATAGCAGTATGTAACCAGTTAACACCAACATCAGCATAATGCCTTGTAATGATATCTTTTTCTTTGGTAACATCAGCTTTGTGTGTATCTACCTCTAAAAAGAAGACCAGAACCTGTCCAAAAGAGGGAGACATTTTTACCGTTGAAATAATTAAGACAGGCTCAAAACAACTGGCGGCTGGGACTTGAGGATCAAGCAGTCTGGTTTTAGCATTGCCAATAGAGGATGCTTTAGGAGCTCCATATTTCAATAGACACTCCAGGTGTACTTAAAGTCATGCATCGTGAAAGGTGTGATTCAGAGCACCTAATTCTGGAAGGGTAAGTTCTCTATGTGTCAAAGGGCGCACGTAACCTAGGAGCAACCCAGGTTATGTACCTAAAACCAAAGCAGGATGAATTATCCCACCCCAGCACAGAAGCTAGAAAATGCATTCACTGCTCATTGGTTATTCAGTTGCTTGGACGGTTAACAGAACTTGCCACACATCTATATTTGAAAAATACTTCCAAAGAGTTTGGTTTTTTTCCCCAAATAATTTCTGTTTAACTGTTTTGCTTTTATAGTCTTTTAAAGCTAATTTTCAAAGATCTATTTGGAAAGAAAACTAGCAACACCAAAAACTCCCCAAAAGTGCATCAGCAGTGGCTGATGGTGGGTAGGCTGCTTCCTTCTGCCCTAAATGCTTTTAATGACCTTCCAACATGAGGTCGTTAGCTGCTGACTGCGTTCCTGTGGATCAGTTCAGTGGCACATATGCACAAAGAGAGTTTTGGAAAAAAACACACAGGTATCGTTAGCACAAGCTTTAGAAATACCTTAGGCAGCCTGCAGCTCTGCAGAGTATTTCATTGAGGCTGTGCACAGCAAAACTCTTCTCCTGGTTGTCACCAGCTGTCAGAGGTTGCTGGTGAGAAGGGGAGAAGGTTCAATTCACCCTCGCCTGGCCAGACCACGCCGCTTGCTTCTTCCTAGCAGCAGGCAGAGACATCCGTTCCCTTTCCAGCCTTCGCTAAGTGACAGCCGAAGCAGTATGAAAAGCAAAGAGATGTATTCAGTGGAAATTTTCTGTAGAATGAAGTTGTGCAAGGCTTGCTTTACATTTTTCTTTGGAAAATCAGGAATTTCTACTTTTTAAAAGTCTCTGTACTAATAGTATTTATTTTTTGTTTTGGCAGCATCATGTCCTGTGGCTACAATATTACCACTTTGTGGCAGTTCCTTAGTAGTTTGCCCCCCTTCTACCGCTGGCAACCGTAATGCTTTCAATGTATAATAACTAAGCAAGGTAGTTTTCTAAAGGAAAATAAGCAGATGTCAAGGTTATGGTTGATCTTGGGACGACAAGTCCCTGGTAATAAGCACTTTGTTCAAAAAGACACACTCAGTAGTTCTGCAGGAAATTTTAGCATTAAGGCTTCTGTCGTGAGTCACAAAAGCTATTGTTTTATCTGAGGCAGCTGATCTCAAAGCTGTGTTATTTCCAGGGCACAGCACAATTGGGCTGTAGTTTATTCAAGGGTTTCGGGCTCAGTGCAGTTGAGAGGGCTGAGGACTCCTTACGGTTTTCATTTCCAAGTCCCACCTTCTCTGCGGTCTTTATTTGCCACATCTCATTTTCTCTTGCACTGAACTCTTCAGTCATGTAAACTAGCGTGATTTTTGTAGATTGTTTTTTTTTTTATGTCTTGTGCAAGTTATTATATTGCTGCTGTTATTGTTACATTCAGAAATGCCCAGGCTAGCGTTCGGGGGGTATATGCATGCACACTCGGAGCCGAGAAAGCTTTCACCTCCTCTGCAATTCAGAAGCAGGACAGAGGCTCTCAGCAGTTACCTTGGAAGAGCCTCCTTGTTGTCTCTCCATTTCTTCCCACACGTTCACCCATGAGCTGCCTCCTCTCTGTAGTCTTCTTCCCACTCCCAGCCCATAAAACTTGTCACGCTGTGTGCAGCTCAACTCCCACACAGCCACAGCTGTCAGCTCCGGGTCCCCTGTACTTCCAACGGCAGCATCCCGTCCTTCCTCCGGCTTCCAGAGCAGTATCGTTCCCTTGCAAGCGGAGCGGTCTCTTCTGCTAGTCAGAAGCTGTGCAGCCTCCCACCCTCCAAACACACTAATGCTCACATATATATTTTGTTGGGGTATTTATGAAGTTTGTTTGATTTATCAGAATCAAAAAGAAATGTGAAACAAACGTTATTTGGCTTCTTAGGAAACATTTACAAAACGTGTTCTATGTTTTGAAAATGAACATTTAACAAGACACAGTTTGTTTTGTTTATTTGATTTTAATGAAGAATTAAATCCAGAAAATTCAATAAAAACTATATATATGGGGGGGGACGCCAAAAGGCTAGAAAGACATTTTTCATTTAAGTAACTTTTGTGGACAAAACATTTTAGCCAGTGACTGTTTTATGTATTTTCCCAGATTCAGATATGGAGCTATGACAGAAGAACAGGGTTTTAAAAGCCTCAACCGGGTGTCATAGGAAAGCTAATTTTAGGAAAGTAAACAATTAGATATAAACAGATAGGGTACACACTGTTTTCTAACAGATGATTTGGCAGTCAAGAAAGTGGCATTTTACAATATTCTCTGGGTTGGAGTAGCTCTTTTTCTAGTATAACTACCCTGTAGGTGAGTGTCCATCTCTAACTTCACCACCAGATTCTCTGTTCTGTAAAGGTGTAAATCCAGGGGAAAACCTGGATGTAATTGGATTTGCTTTGGGTATGATCAACGTGACGGGAAGCTGTTGGACTCCTGTGTCAGAATATGACAATTTACCTTTATCTCCCTCCCCTTCTTGCTCCTCTGAATATCTCTAAAACAGACTTTTAATGAGGATCCTCATTCCCATATCCCTAAAACAAACTTTTCATGAAGATTCCACATTTCTCCATGAACTTTACCTATGCTTTGCTGTCCTTACTATGTCTTTTTTTCCCTAGTACCCCATCTGGACCTTCCCAATTGCCCTGTGAGCTCATCCCTCCCTTTCTGTCCCCAGTGAACCTGGAAAATGTGCTGCTCCTTCCTCCCTGCAGCAGCTTTCCCTGTTGCTGAAGTCTGCTGTGCCCTTCCACCTCAGTCTTTGCTCCTTAGGCTACAGGCTCCCAGTTAACTCAGGTTTCCTTTAGAGACCATGTCCTTTAGACCTTGGTTCATTCTTCATGTTGTGCTTGGGACTAGCTCCAGTTGGTCCCCATCTCCTTTGAAGGCAGTGCCCAAAAGCGGATGCAGGTTTTTTTATGAGAGGATCAGAAGAGCTTTCAGTCTCATAGGGCATGCTTATATGCACAGGCATTATTGTGTACATACATACAAATAGATACTGTCTGTCTTCTCACAGCAGTATGATTACCTCTGATCTTCTGATCCACAGGGGTTTTTTTCCCATCCTGTATTCATGCGGTTGTCAAGCCTAAGCACGTTAGTTTTTCAGTGCCTTCTGAGTAGCCCCCTATCACTCCAGACCATATCCCCAGTTACGAAGGATGGGTTTGAGTCTGCTCCATGCCTCAGAGCACTCGCCATCCCTTTGGACTTCATGGCACCTGCAAATCAAATAAGCATACTCTGTATTCCACCATCCCCATCATTAGGAGGTTGTTGTTTCTTAACAGTAGCAAAACATCCCTCTGAAGGAAGAGGACATCTGAGAATTTAAAAACAAATAGGCAGCACAGCCTGTTCAGAAGAGATCGCTGCAGATTTGTCATTAACCGTGTTGGTTCAGGGAAACATTTCGAGGAAATAACTCTCAAAAATCTGCCATCCATTTATTTATAGCAATGTGCAATAGGTGTACCTGTGGCAGATGAACTGTGAGAAAACTGCATTAGGATTGTCTTTTAAAAATTAGTCAAATATCAGAACTGCTGTTCTGTGAAAAGTTAGGCAAATCTGATTCTTTTTCCATCTTGACTGGAGTAAAAATATATATATTAAATTTTCATATGGAAAGTTGAACTACTTTGTCTTTGCAGTCTCAGTTTATTAGATAGATTATTTCACCATTGACTGATCTGAACATGGAGTTTTGGTCTTCTAAAATGAAACAAACTGTTTAAACTTAATTTGTTATTAAATTATACCTTAGCGAAAAAAAAAATTCTGGAGCCATAGTTTCTGTGATGTTAGAGGTTACCAGGATGCTCTGAGATAATACCGTAAAATGATTCATTCTGAGTTTCTTCTGCTAAGGCAAAAAAAAAGCTCACTGGTATAACCCTGTTTTGCATGGAGATCGATTTCTGTGTTTGGGGTTTTCTACAAAGTCCACTGAACAAAATAGATACCTTTTGAGATAAGTAGTCTGAGAGTAGGGCCTCTGGTTGAAAATGTTGAGACCGTTAATGAAGTACACATTTATTTGACTATGGGTGTTTGTGATGAGAAGAAGCTGGATCCAGCACTTCTTTTTCCCCATTTTCATTTCTGTGATTCAGGCTTCAAGATAAAAATGAGAGAGAGAGAGAAGGTGAGCAACTGTCCTTGAACACAGCTTTGTAACTCAAATTAACATCTGGTTGTTTCTTTGTCCATCGTGCTATTTATCTAAGACGCTGTCAACAACAGAGCTGTTAAAATGCTAAGAGGCTAGTGAGAAGTAATTATTTTGGCAGTGCTAAGATTGGGAAGGTTAGTTCTGCAGAAAACCTCCAGTATGCAAAACCAGGAGTAATTGCCCATTTTCCAGCTAAATTCACAATATGCTGTTGCTGCATTAGCTCTTTTAAAGAGCTGCCTGCGCCTGAGAAGGTACCACCATCTGCTTTGTTTCCTGTGAACCCGCGCACACATTGCTTTCTTTTTTACGGTATGATATGTATTATGGAATAGTTAATGACTAGCTTGTATACTGATTACTGCAAATAGTGAGCAAGAGCAGGTTTGCACTTAATTGCTTGTTGTGTGGGGAGCTGCGATGTGCAGGGGAAGCTGCTATGCCCGCTGCCCACGAACCGAGCCAAGAGGAATACTCTTCTCATTTGGCACTATGTCCCCCCACTGACTACTTCCCCACTTGCAAAGGGCCTTGAGTGTTTCATACGTTCCTCTAAGTAGACTGTATTTTGCTGATTTGACAGTATAAGAACAAGCAGTGGGGATGCTTTCCATTAGTAATAATTTTAGTTATCTTGGCAAAACTTTTCTTTGTTTAATAACAGATTATACAACATAGTTTGCCAGATTATGTAGTGATGTTTTCACTTCTGAACTATACTTTAAATTTCCCTGCTTCTAAGCAGCCAGTAAATGTGTTAAACTGTTTCTGGCCCATGTGGATATTGAAGTCAATACTTGTGTACATCAAAGACATGCTAAAATGAGGTATCTTTGCATCTTGCGTGCAGTTTATTTTGGAATTGGCTAGCCATAATTTTGGGTAAAGTTACATTTAACGTATTAGAGCTTTTCAGTTGTAATTACAAAGTGTGTCAATCTTGCTGACCTTCATCTGCTAGATTTAGACTGTAAAGGATGTAAATGTTGTTGCCATTTGTGTTGACTAATCATTGTATTTGGTGGAAAATTGACATGAGTTAATTTTGCAAAGCTGTCAGTCGCCTGCTTACGCATAGAGAAATCTGTGAACACTGAAATCGTGAAGCTTTACCCAGAGAATAGAATATTGCAGTTAGTGCCTTGTCCGGGCTATCCTGGGACAAAAATTTCACTTGAATTTTCACTGTCTGCTCATAGCAGAGGGATGTGTGATGCATTGCCACTGTTAGGAAGCCAGACGTAAAGAAGAGTTTGATTTTAAAACTTACTGGTGCGTGCTTGCAAGTTTGAAATAAAGTTATTGATTTATTTATCCACCGAGACTGGAGACTTAAACTTATCAGCATTATCTGGTGAAGCAGAAAAATAGTCCTACTTCCCACTCCAGATGAGAAAACTGAGAACATAAAGTATCTATTGTCTAAATTTCCAAGGTTCTACATGCATCAGTTTTTACACTGTCAACTTTCTGAACAAAGCTTGAGATTTCTTAATGGGGCCACAGGGTTGCAAACAACAGATTCATGGTCTTTAGGTGGTGTATAGAGAGACTGAAGCTGAAAAGTTCCATTGGGAAGAATTACACAACTCTGTTACAACCAGGCTTTCACTCTTGAGGGTTTAAATGATGCCAATTAGTTGAGGAGAGGTTCTTCATGTAGAGCATATGGGGGAGTTGCACAGTCAGTAGGAACACAAATTGCAAGTACTATGTGCAGTTTGAAAAACTCCCTTAGCGTGCTGAAATCTGGCCACCTCCCGTTGCTCTTCAGTGGAAAATAACCCTCTCACCTCTTTTGTTTATGAGCATATCTTCATAACACTGCTGCACATTTATCACCAACTGAATTTTTTTTAAACCTTGAGTCATCTACAATAGTGTTCTTACCTCAGTTTGGGTTTGTTGGTTTTTTTTAAACTCCATGTGAAGTAAATTCTTGGAGAAGCTGGTAGGATGCAAATGAGCAGAATGCAGACATTTTGTTTAGTTGGTTTAGCTACTTCCTTATAGGTACTTTTATGAATGATACTTAATGTGATTGATTTTCTAAGAACTTAAACTTGAAGGGCAGAAGTCAAGTTTCTGTGATTGATAGATATTTAATGGAGAGGTTTGGGTCAGTGTTCTTCATCTTGCTGTCTGAACTCCGATATGCAGCATGACATTTTAGCGGGTGGTAAGATTTAAGAAAAAAATGTCATCAGTCTCTCCTCAGCAATATCAAAAGCAATATGAAAAATGTCGTTAATAAAAAAAGGTTAATATACATCAAAGACCAGCCAGTTTTAGGGAGGAACCTCTCCCTAGTTTCCTCTGGCTCCCTCTTCCGCTTCACAGGCAGAAGACTCACCTGAAGGCAGCAGAAAGCAGTGCAACAATACGCACAAAGAACGAGTCTTGTATTGGGTGGTCAAATGACGTTTGAATAGTCCTGGAAGGAGATAAGCCAGGTTTGCTGTGTCTTTGGAGATGTTTTGCCCGTAAGAGAGGGCATTAGACAGGAAGGGGTTTTGGTGTTTGCTTGCAGCGGCACAGTTGCCTGCAGTGGAGCTGTCACGCCGATGTTGTAATTCTGTGCCTCTCCCCGATTCCCAGGTCTCATTTCTTCTAAAAGAAGTGACAGAGCCATAATGTAACTTTAAGTAACTTCAAAGAGTATTTTCAAGACTTTTTAATAACATAGTGGAACTTATTTAATGCTCCAGTTGTAGAAGAGTTACTATAATAAGAACTCTTCAAATGTGATTGTGTTCTGTGAAGTATCATCCCTCTTAAATAAGTGGTGTTATTATGGAAAAGGCTTGTTCACACACCCGGTACATTATTGAAAATTGCTTGTATAATTCAGGTTCTGAATAAATCTACTAGTATTGAGGAAAATTATTACAAATAAAAGCAGTAGGATTTAGATTTTATGGCAAAATTATATTCAGCTTACCTGACTAGTTCTATAGAGGTCCATGGAATTACTCGGGTAGGTAAACAGAAAAGGGTTCGATATCAAGTCTTCAATACTCTCTTAGAAATGACCAATTTGGCCAACCTTGTCATGTGGTCTCAAGTGTATGTCAATATTCTTGACAGATTAAGTAAAGGAAGTAGAAAACAAGTTCAAATTTGCATTTACTTCCCAGATTTTAGAAATCAGAGCTACCATGATACAGCCAAGTGTGCATGTCTGCTGTTCCATGGTTTTATAAATCCCACTGCTACCAATGATGCTTAAGCCAAGCCCATCACTACCCAGTCTAAGGCAACTGTGCTGCGGTGTGTTACTGTGTGCAAGCTGCTTGTGTGCTGCTTTTTGCTATCTCATGCCAAGATGATGTTCCTGTATCTCATAGCATTATAAAAGTTGTTGCTTTTGATTTAGATACAAGTAGACTTTTCTCATATCCGCTCTTTGCCAGCTTGCCCTCCAGACAAACACACGCCGCTTGCTGCGGTTCCCTCCTCCTACCTTGCCATGTCCGGTATCACAGGGGGAGCATGTGAAATCATTCTGCGTGTCTGTCTTCTTTTCTTCTTTCTGAAAAAATAAAAGTAGGATGCCTTTGAGAAAATCCGTGGCAGAAATTGGAAGACTGTAGACCTACCAACCACACTTGTCACAGAGGTTCTGTTGTTTTATTACTTTTTTCCTAGTTTGTCTCTTTTAAGAGATCGTTATATCTCTTTCCTTCAATAAACTGAGAGGTTGATAAATCTGCCCTGATTTCAGAAGACATCGCTGCTAACCATGCCAAGACTGGCTGTTAATCTAAGGATGTTGAATAGCCTGCAGTAGCTGTGTAGACATACCCAAAGCTTCTCGAGTCACCCAGGGGCAGGTACAAAGGAGCTGTTTGCCAAAAAGAGCTCCAGGACGCTTTGGCAGAGCTTCCTTAGATGTCTTTATCAGATGCCATCCCTGTTATGTTTCCAATCATTTGATTAGACAGGCCAGAATGGTTTCATTTCAGTATTTTATTTTGGCTGTCCTTCAGTGGCTTGTGATTTGTGGGGTTGTAATTTTGTGTGACTTCTGAAGTTAAACTTTCTAAGTATCCACTTAAGTCAGACAAAGCCCACCACAAGAGCATTGCTGTGATCGGCACTTAGTGTTGTGATCTGTTGTTTTGGTTTATCTTGAAAATGATAAGGAAAAGAATGTCATCCATCTTCAAACTTCACTTGGATAAGTGTTAATCTTCATTTGAAACTCATGAATAAAAAAATGTGTTTTGATGGTGTTGTGAAGAGCAGACAGGATTATTGGAGCAGTGATCTTAACTCGGAGGGCATTGTCATTTGTCAGTGATGTGTGTTACACGGGTATTATATCTATATGTGAATATCTGTGAATTTTGTCAGCGAAGCTTATGCAGGCCATTAAAAAGTCAGTTTTTGTCGACAGCTGCCAGAAAGTAGTCTGAAGGAAGAAAAAGAAATAGTGATTTTATGTACGAGTGGAGCTGTGGTATTTTGTAACTTGCAGTATTTGCAGAGTTTACTAGAAGATGACTTTCTCGTTGCTTCTGGGATTCTTTCCCTGTTACGTTCAGAAATGTGTCGTGACACAATCTATAGGTAAGTATAGGGCCCGATTCTCTGACTGGAATCAGCTTTGAGACAAATGTTTGATACACATTTCCCCCTCAAAAAAAATCTTAGAAACTCCAATTTCTAAATGGATTTTTGATTTGCCTTTTAATTTACAGAAGACCTGGAAGTAAGAGATATGATCGTGTTTGTACAAGATTATTGTAGGTGATGTCATTTAATAATGAGGCGAGCATTCTTTATGTGCATCGCTGAAGATTTGTATTTTTGGTTTTATAAACTTTACATGATGGAAGCTGCTGGAAAGAAATACCTATAATTGATAACTGAGTTGCCAAGTTGACGGAGAGTACGTAAAAATCACCGTGTTGGTGTAGCTGTAAGAGACAAGATAAACTTTTTATTAGTAGAACAAAATATCATTTGATTGTCTGATAGGCTCCATCGTTAGGACCTTTTTTACTTCCCAAGACATATTGAAATTGTTTACTCCATTGCTAAAATGTCTCATAACTTGATAGCTCTCAAGGTCAGCGTGACCTTTTGCATCAGGCCTAATCTTTATTCATAGCCAAGCAGTCAAAGATTCAATTATAAATGCATTAAGCTCATTGGGTGAATATTAAACTGAACAAATGACTGTATTGACAGGAAAAACTCCAATTATCACTGTACAAAAGAGCTCTTCATCTATGATACCATGGGGTTTTGCCATTCTTGTTTGCATGCTCACTAAAAAGATACTGCTCACTCTTGTTTCAGATGTTACAATAAACGCATCATTTACACGGACAGGTTAGGCTGGCGGCTAGCAGTGGGGCATTCCAGTTAAATAGAGCCCTGGGGGAAAATAACCTGCTAGTTTAAGCAAGACATTAGGGAAGGAGGAGGAGACGGGTTATGTTTTGTTCCTGCTCAGGCTGGTATAAAGGCCTTCATTGATTTTTTGGTAGGACCTGAATGAATGACTCAGTTCCTCATCAGCTCCTCCAGCCAACAGAGGTGCTATATCTGATGAAGCCTCAGCAGCGGCTTCCTTTGCTGCAACAGGTTTCTGTAGCCTCCGATGAGTTTCATTGTGTGAAGAATGGAAAGAAGAAAAAGAAACCAAAAAGAAAAGGAAGTTCTCTGGGAGGTGTCCAAAAAGAGGAGAGAAAAACTGATGGTGTGGGCTGGATGTAGGAGGTGATCTACCTAGATATCTTGTAAGAGGGGGATCAGTAGAACATGTAGGCATGGTCCAGAAGCAGCAGGAAAAGAGATAAATGAAGCGGTAGAGGGAAGTGAGAGTGAAACAAGGTGTTTTGGAAAAGTCCGAGATGTTTTAGAATGGCCCACAGCAAAATAAATTAATAAATTTTTTTATTA
>NW_009218578.1:0-21686 GCF_000690835.1 Fulmarus glacialis
TCTATCCCAGCCAAAACCAGGACAAACATCCTTAATTAGTATATTGAAATGATTAAGCTTCCTTTTGAATGATTAACTGAAACATGGAATTAAAGAAGAACTCATATTTTCAGCCTTTTGTATTTTAACTTCCATAATCCCATGGTTTGGGAATGAACCCAAATGGATATATCACCATGGAAGGTGTCTGCATATTTGGTTCATTTTAGCCTTTGGATGTCAGGATTCTGAGATGGTGCATGTAGGGTCATTGCTCACAGAAAATGCAATCTTCTAAAGCTGCACAAAACTGATAACTGGGATAATAAACACAATAAAAACATCTGTTCTGTCTTGCAGATAACTTCGAGTAACGTTTAGCAACAGATAGCAACATCTCATAATTAGATACAAAATCATTGTAATATATGTAATTCACTTTATTATCTGCTTAAAGGATTTGTATCCTTTTATATAAGCACTAGTACTTTTACAGAGTGCCAGCTTAGCTGCCTGGGAAATGTGCCTATTCATCTTCCAATCTGGAGCCTACAACTATGAACTTTCTTCCTGTTTGTGATGAGGCATCCTGTGATGGTTCTGTGAACAAGCCAGCACAACAGCCAGGAAAGCGGCCACAATCAATGTACTGGTGACTGAGGGACTTACAGATCTCTCTAGCTGGCTGAAGACTAGTCCCTAAGTCTGGCTGGTGCTTCTTCCCACTCCTCAGGTAACTGGGGCTGTCCTACTGTTTGCTTATGGCTCCTCAATTGGTCTTCTGGCCAAAGCTGTGCCCCAGATGTCTGGTTTTGGGAACTCAGGCTTGTTTCTCATTACTATTGTCTTGGTTAATGCCAAGCTTTTAGCTCACTATCCTGTTCTGTTCTCCATCTATTTCTCCTAGTCCTGACTCCAGAGCCTTTCTCTTGCCATGTCTATCCCTCAATTTTCTCCTGCCTGATCTGGTTCCAGCCTGGCTTGGTCCTCATCCCAGCTGCCACCTCACAGAACTTCCTGATGCTTGGCCTAGTTTCTAGTCATGATCTGTTTGCTCTTTATATTGGTAGTGTTGTCTCCCCCGGTTTCTGAGTCTTGGGTTTTTTTGGGCACATTTTTTGATGTGTTTGTCTGGAGACTTCGGCTCCTCACATCAACTTTGACTTCAGTTACCTGCTTTGGGTTTCTCCATGAGCTCTTGACCTGGGCTCATCATTTGTTCTGCTCCCCAGAGAAGAAAATTCTACCCAAAGCTGCCAAGACCTCCTACACTAAACATGAAGCCTGTTGAATGCTTCCTTGTTCCTTACTTCTTCCCAAACATGTATTTCATATGAGGAAAGGCAGAGACAACTAAGATTCTTCAGTTTGGAGAAGAGAAGGCTTGGGGGGGGATCTTATCCATGTGTATAAATACCTGATGGGGAGGAAGCAAGGAAGATGGAGCCAGGCTCTTCTCAGTGGTATCCAGTGACAGGACAAGAAGCAATAGGAACAAATCAAAAACATGAAATTCAATCTGAACACAAGAAAAACCTTCTTTAGACTAGATGATCTCAAGAGGTCCCTTCCACCCTCAACGAATGTGGGATTTGTGATTCAGTGCTGCACCCTCGCCCACTCTCTGCTGGCCCCGTCTTTCCCTTTCCCCCACTTTTCCCCCATACCAGAAGCAGCTGTTAGGCCTGGTCTGTGACCTGTCCCAAAATTTCTCATGGTGCTGGAGTTGGAAAAAGGCCAAGAAGTCAGGGATGAGAGACACGGCTCCTTGCTCTAAGGAAGTGGTGAGAGCAGCCTTCCCAGCTGAAGGATCTTGCTGTGGCCCCTATCTGATCTCATGACCTCTATTGCCAGACAAGTGCTTGTCATCTAGAAGAAACGTGTCTGTCCAAATCTGCTGTGAAGTTAGTAGGAGAATGTCTATTAGGAACACACCTGGGGAATTCCTTGTAGGCTTCTTCTTTACTAACCGAAGAAACAGGGTGAATTCATGGCCCCCAGCTCTAGGTTCATATCATTTGTGCTCTTCACCTGTTTGTGTGCTCATGTCAAGTTAGTTTTGCCTGATGTCAAGCAGCGTTATCCCAGACAATGCCTGGTGGGCCTGGTGTAGAGGATGGAGCATGCCAGAGACTGCTCCCCAAAGGCAGTTTGGATACGATCACTCTCTTTGGGAAAGAAGCATTCAGCTGAACTTCACTCATGGCTAGCAGATGGACCCTGACCGTTATTTACTAGTGTGGATATAGTCTCCTACTTCTAACAAGGTAAAGGAGATGAAGCATGGCTGAGGTGGAATGACTGAAGGCTTTTTTGGTCTTTTAGAGAACAAAAGACTGAGGGGAGAGCTGATAAACATGCAAAAGGCTGCAGCCAAGAGGAGAGAACAACTTGTTCGCATGGTTCCTTGTGGAAAAAAGTTATTTCAGGAAGATTATACTGTAGCAAGTGAGATTTTGGATGGACTTTTTTTTGTAGCATGTAGGATAGTGAAACACAGGAAGAAATTACCTAGGGAGGTTTTATCTATTCCATCACTGAGGTTTCTGAAGTAGAGGTCAAAGAAATGTCTGCCAAGGATGTATGCGTGGGGTTGGTTCTGTGTTGTGACAATCCTTCTACAGTCCTTGCTTTTTCTTTTTCCATTTTTTTTTTTTTTTTTCTTTCTGTCATTCTGAGATCCACTGGTGATGTGATGCATATGGACGAGAACTGGCTTTCTCCAGCCTTGTTTCAGACATGAAAACCACTAATAGTCAGTGAGTTACATTGAGTATTAGTGGGTTTTACCTGTTGTAGAAGTGGTCAAATTTCCCAAATACATTAATTATCCTCTTCCTCACCAAATGCAGACACTCTATTAATTGTTGTTACATTCCATGTCTGAAATGAGAACTGATACTCTTCTTTTTCTCCATTGTGTTATTCTTATAGATGTAGGATCTCATGCTGATTGTCACAGACGTAGGCTTTTATGTCAAACAAAAGCATGTAAGAAGGAGGCTATATCGTGAAAATGAGCAATGGCTAAGAGAATCTCCTGCTTGGTTATTATATTTTTTTCTTTGTAGAAGTTGTGATTCACCTGACCTTGGACTTGGGTTAATCAACCCTTAGACTAACCTGCAGCACTGGGGGATTCTCTTGTCTTGAAGTTTTATAATGGCCTCTTCTGCAATCCATCCTGTTGTCAGAATTATAGGCCAAGGAGCTGGCAGAGTGCTCCCTGTAGGTACCAGGCATCCAGCAAAGCTCCATAATATGGATCATCAGTTCAGTTCAGCCTTGAGTGAAAGAAGGAAATAAAACATTTCTGGGGACAGCAATTCCTGCCCTTGGATTCCTAAGTAAAGCTGAGATTCTAGATGGAGAACACTTTTTAGTGAGGAAATAAACGAAAACTCAAAAACAGTTTTTGTTATTTATGCAGTGATGCATCTTCGTAAAAGATGCATGGGCGAAGGACTTCAGAAACGGCTTTTATCATATCTTCAGAGCAATGAGAGTGTCTTTAGATTCACTTTTGCACGAAGCTTTTCTCTGTTGGGAACTTGCAGCGAGTTCTTTGGCACCTTTAAAAATCAGTTGAGGGTGACAGGTAATAGGTCATTATAGGTTTCTATCAGTTTAAATCTACCTGATGGGCCATTTGTCAGCCTCTGTGTGATGAGGTGTGGCCAGATTCACAAGGAAATTTAGGTACCTAACTCCCAGTTATTTCTGTGGGCATTAAGCATCTGAAAACCCTTTTTGAATTTAAGGTCGCATGGTGATATTCCAATTCCCAGCTCAGAGGTATCCAGAAAGACTATCTTAGTACACAGGCCAGCAGTTGGCTCTTCCAGATTTGGTTGTAGATTGTCAGGCCCAAGGCTCAACGTGATATCTTGGGGGATTAATTTCAATCACATGCTCCTATACGTCCCTGCTCAGCAAAGCAGCGATGCCACAGTCACAGCCACTCCCTTTAATTCATACCTGGAAAGAAGCATACCTGCATATGCAGAGTTGAAAAACCATTAGGGAAAGGCAGCATTGAAAGCATGTGTCTGGCTCCTGTTGATGTGATCATAGCAAAAATGCTATGGATCAGGAGGAGAACAAAGCATCCCCAGAGCTGTTACTCCACTACCTTGTGCCACCACTGGGTTAACTGAGGAACCATTTCTCTGCTTGGTTTTCATTCAGTAGGAGGCTGGAGTTGGTGGTGGGCTGTAGCTAGGAGAGTAGTTCAATACTCTGTATTGGGCACTGTGTGTGCCCAAAACGCGAGTCAGAATCCTAAAGGGCAGGAAAGAGGGGGAACTTATTAAACCCAGTTGTGACGGTGAAGGTAGGTGGTGAGGAGTGAGTGAAGGTAAATGCATTAGCCATGTATGCTGAAATGACAGAGTTCGAGGAGCTGAGCCATAGGGAAGTGCCCCCACTGGCAGCACTCTCGTCTAGAAACATCCATGGTTTTTGTTCAAGGATGGGCCTTTTCAACTATCAACATTGCTACCTTGCTGAAGTTTCTTGAAGGGGTGGATGTTAAAAACTGAAACATGCATCTTCTTCTGTGACAAACTTGGACAAAATGAGTTTACGGAGCCATTTAATAGGAAATTTGCACTAAGACATGTCAATGGTGAAGGGGACCTGGCAGGGTGCCCTGTTGGGAGGGCTGATGTGATTGACCCGACTCTCTCTTGCCAAACATCCCGTAGACTTTCTTGGTGGCCTTCAGTGTCCCAGTCATGCCAGTTGTATTCTCCATGGCAACTCTGCCACAAGAGTGGCAACTGACACACTTGGTGTTTTGTCATGAAGGGAGGGAGTGCCTGGCTATTTTGTGTGCCATGGGAGAGAGGGGTGCTGGGGTGAGGTGGATCTGTGACCAGGGAGGGCTAGTTTGTGAATAGCTAGTACCAAGAAGTGAGACAGCCTTGTCTGCTCTCCTAAAGGAATGATTTTATAAAGGAGCTACCGGGAGCTTGGTTCAGTTTTCTCTTGTATTGGAAGACTTCAGAGAGTGCCTGTGTCCCCAGCAGAAAGACCAGCTTATAATGGTGGATAGCCTGCATAGGCATTTTATATAGCAAAAGCCACAGTAGAGGATGAAACCACAGTGTTCTGAATTTTTAACTTGGCTAAAAAGATAGGAAATTCAAAGAACAGATTAAAAGGTGACTGAATATTTTGGCATTAGGAAGACTGTCTTTCAACCTTTGCTGTAATTGCAAAACAAAGTGTTTGAGGATTTGTGCTTTAAACACTATTAAGAGCCTCTAGTTTTGTGTGCCTTTGTGCCAGTTTCTGCATAGTGATGGACTATGGCAAATATTTCTTAAGAGAATCTGTCTTCATTGCTTTGCTCTTCATTAATTGCTGCCGTTGTGTTTTGTTTTCTAATGGGTCCTTACGCCTGACTGCTCAGATGTCCGGAAGCAAAGACATGATATTTAGGAAGGGCCTATTTAGGAATGATCAGAGGAGCAGGCTGGCTTGGGCATGAGGAACAATGAAGTTAACTGGGACTCTCCAGCTGGAAAAAGAGATCACTTAGAGACATTATAAGCAAAGTTTGCAAAATCACGAATGGCATAAAAAATAGAAAAAGAATAGGTTCATTGTGTCGTCCCTTATAAGAACTGAGCTAGGTCCCAAAGAAACAAGGGGAGGCTCGTTATACAGTGGGTAGCAGAGCTGTGTGTTTCCTTGCCAAAGAATGTTGTGTATGTAATAAGTTTACCTGAGTTCAAGGGGAGACAGGAGAAGTCCATACAAGATAAATCCATTAAAAAAAATTAGTGTAGAAATTGTAGTTGTCTCTGAATTTGACCCCTGGATCCCAAAGGGTTGGAGGTGGTTGGAGTGCTGGTTTTGGTTACCTCAGACTTGTGCATGGATCATGGCGTCACACTGAGTAAATTTCTAACAACTAATGTGTTTGTAAGGTTTGATTTGAGAAGGTTCTTCTGTTCTCCCAGGCCATCAGCCAAGGAACATCTTCTTGGGCAAGCATGAGGTGTAGTGCCTGTTTTGGGGCAAATATTACAATATTTGTTGCTATAACTGTATATTTATAGAGAGTTTCAGGTGTGCCTGCCCATTGCTGGATGTCACAGGATTGCTATAACTGTATATTTATAGAGAGTGTGCCTGCCCATTGCTGGATGTCACAGGTCTCTAGTGCATCTAGTTTACAGATTGCATGAACTGAAGCATCAGGTGAAAAACAACTGCTTTCACATGATGGATACTAGACAGCAGATTTTCACCATTTCTTATTTAATTTGAGAGCTTCTCCATTGTTCCAAAAAGGGCTCCTCAAGGACAGAACCACCTGGAGGGCACAAGCTCACGTTCATCTCTCTGCAGGTTGCCAAATACAGCAGATTTTGTAGGAACTATGTGATACTTTTGGGAAGTGTTGCTGGGAGAAGTTGTTCTACTTTTCACTGCTAATCCTGATACATTGCTCTCTTTTTCCCTCCCCATGCCAGGGATGTATTTCCACAAGGTCTGCCTGATGAATATGCCTTTGTAACTACCTTCAAATTCCGGAAGGCTTCCAGAAAAGAAGACTGGTATATTTGGCAGATTATTGACAAGTATGGCATACCACAGGTACGAGGCCCTTTGCAGCCAGCAAGAGCAGCCTTGTTTCTCTTTTGTTGCATGAACCAACTTTCTTGCCTTAACCTCCCGCTCCTTTTTCCTTGTGGACTAGTAAAAACCCCTTTACATGTCTTTCAGTTCATTTTGCTGAAAATCCTTTACCTTTAATTCAAACCCTGGAGGAAGTTTTGCATAGACCTTGATAGTTGTTAGCATGCAAATAGTTGGAAAGGGGGAAAAAAATATACCATCCTTGCTCTTGAAACCACTTTCAGGTTTTTGGTTGTTTTGTTCAGGTGGTTCTGTTTAGAGAAAATATTTTGCCTGTTTGGAAAAACACAAATGTACCACAGAGCAGTGAGCTATGTCAAGTTTTTGCATGGACTTCTAGATATCATGCAAAGGCATTATGGGTTCCCTACTTAGGATGTGGATTTAACACCTATTATTGCTCCACAAGCCTGAGTCCTGGCTGCTGCAGAATTTGATCTAGTAATTTTTGTCAACTACTCTCAGGTTCTCAGAAGAAAAATACCATAAGGGTATAATAAAGGGCTGTCTGTTGCTATATAGCATGTTTTTAGCAGCATGTTATAGTTTAGGGGTTTGAATATGCTTGAGGAGGGAGTGCTTTAGATGGGCTGTATGTTTTTCTGCTCAGTACAAACATGGTGCTGATGGCATTACCCATGACTCTAAACTGGGCTGTCGGCATGGGCTCACGTAGCCATGTAACACAGTATTGTTGCTTTGGGGCCGGTATTTGAAAGGATTTTGGGAACTCACAATGAAGGATAGGTGCGGTTTGAGGACTTAGCTAACTGAGTTTCAGGCAATGGTAAAAGGTTCATATGAAAATTATTATCAGCCGCACTTTGTTAAATGAAACATGATTTACTGTGCTACGTGCATTCCTAAGTCCTGCAGCGTGAGAATGTATATATCACTCAGTATTTCTTGGAGACAGCTGGAGACTTGAACTGCTTAGGTGCGGAGAGAAAAAAAGCACTCAAGAGTCTCAGTAATATTTTCAAAAGTGCCTTAAATTGTGATGCCAGAAGTGCCTTAGAGCCTCATGAGCCTTGTCTCATGTGAAGTCGGTAGCGGTTTGGCCACTACATTGCAGACCTGCATAGCTTACAGACTGCAGACACTTCTGAGCTAACGCGGATCTGAGCTGGCATTTCCAGCCAGCATGGTGCTCAGCTGCAGGGAGATGTTGGGTCAGATCTGGAGTCAGCCTGCCTTGGGCTGCTTACGTCAGACACGGCTCGGTGCCGATGTCGCCAAACTCCTTCCAGCTCCGCAGCTTGTGGACACACTGTTCCCCTGGCTCTGCACTTTGCTCCATTCCCTGCTGCTTGCTAGTAACTGCCTGACTTTGGTAAAAGAAGAAATCAATTTGTAAATGAACTAAAAGTGTAATGTCTTCAAAAGCTTATTTTAGCCTGCCCCATAGCATGCAACACGGTGGGGGGGCGTAGCAAGATGCTATTAGGAATGGCTTGTGGGGGGAGAAAGGCAGAGACAGGTAGAGGGAGAAAGATGGAGGGAGGCAGCAGTGGGTTTTTGATTCTGCAGTGATCAAGTGGAGTGACATGATTTAATACAGAATTAAAATGGACTTTTTTTTCCACTCTCACTTGAAAATGCTTTGCTTAAGAATGGTCGCTTAGGACCTCATTTTTTTGTGTTACACTTGGTTATTTTAGTCAGAAAGGAAGACATTTGAGGTCATCTGTCCTTAAACCCTTCTAACTTTCCTGTATTCCTAGGTATCGTCTCTTCTATTTCTAATTAACCAGATTAGGCCAGGAACCAGTCTTTGGCACCGACTTTAAGTGGCATGGCCTGGCTGCGTCCACACTGCGTAATACATGGTCCTAGGTCCCCTCTGAGCCTAAGGCATGATCATTATTGTGTGTTTCAGTTTTCTGTTCAAAGCATCTGAAATAAAGTGTGGCAGTGCTACAGCTCAGCAGACTGGTTTCATACCAGGCAATGAGGGATTTGTCCATGCCCCATGGGACGGTTGAGGACATGTGATAGGTACTAAAGAGCACAAAGCACACAGAGGGAAGTAGTGGAGGAGTGCATAGGATAGAGGGATCCAAAACTGTATCAACTTTGTCTATCTACCTTTGGGTAGAAGCCTCTGACA
This sequence comes from Fulmarus glacialis, assembly GCF_000690835.1. NCBI lineage: Eukaryota > Metazoa > Chordata > Aves > Procellariiformes > Procellariidae > Fulmarus > Fulmarus glacialis. The sequence continues at coordinate 8,741 of NW_009218578.1, forward strand.
TCTGCTACAACCCAACCATGCCCAAGCATTGCCTGGGAGGCATCAAGGTGGCATGAAACCATGCTGAGGATTGTATCCAAAAGAGAATTTTTTAGATGGTCATGGGTCTGCACCAAGCCTATGCCCTGCCCCATCTTATTTACTAAAATAGGTGTAGGCTCCCTGTCCAATTTCATATCTCAAACAAAACTCTGTCCTCTGCTCTTCGCTTGGGCTTCTCACCACGTCCTGTACCATCCCTGACTTTGGGGTGTCAGTCACAATGGAAGGCAGGCAGGAAGAAGGAGGCTTTGTATTTTACTAGCAAAATCATTTCTGTCTGCCCGTAGGTCTCGATCCGACTGGACGGAGAGAACAAAGCGGTGGAGTACAATGCCATTGGGCTCACCAAGGATGCCGTGAGAGTGGTCTTCAGAAATGCACGAGTCAGTGATCTTTTTGACCGCAGCTGGCACAAAATTGCCCTCAGCATTCAGTCAAAGGCTGTCTCACTTTACATAGACTGCAGACTGGTGCAGATGCTGCCTATTGAAGACAGGGAAAACATTGACATTCAAGGAAAGACTGTGATTGGCAAACGCTTGTATGACAGCGTCCCCATTGATGTAAGTACTGCCTGTGCCGATTAGAGCTGGGGTAACGTTCAGCATTGGGTTTGCAGCATGTGAATCGGATTTTGGGGGTTATATTGTAATTGACCCTTTTCCTGAAGAGCATTGCTGAAACATTACCTGTGTTACATAGCTAAGACAGATTGGCATCTCATTATGTACACGACTTACTGTCTTTCTATGTGAGACTGTCAGTATCTCCGTAATAGGGATAAAAATTAGAGAAATTAATTTCACCTTTCTGTTTAGTCCCAGAATGTTCTATAGTTAAAATCAGAGACAAAATCATCCACAAATACCGTCAGTCTGGGTACTGCACTACACACATAAAGGTCTTTGGCAGTCTGATCTTGGCATTATGAATGTTTCCACCTGTGATAGGAAGCGATGGGGAAAAAAAGAAAGCTTGTTAACTCAGGAGAGTCATGATATATTCTCAGTTCCTCAGAAAAGATACCTGATACTAAATCACTTTTGGTCCAGTTGAACCGAAGTTGAGACCTGCAGGTTGGACCTGATTGTCCAGCAGTAGTGTTAACCCGGTATAACTTACGCGTGATTGTTTGGTGTTTTGAGACGTGTGTAATCTTTCTTAGCTGTGCAGAATGGATGGAATGTGCATATTAAATGTGCTAATAGCATTTCTTATGCAGGGGTAAATGGTCAGAAGATGCAAGGCACAACAGGAGAAAAAAAAACTTTATGTCTAGATGAAATTCTAGGAAGAATGGAGGTGGTCAGAATATGTCTTCTCAGACAGAAATTTGGCCAGGACATGGGGATTAACATACCTCCTTATTCGTAGGAAAACCTGCACCAGAATTTTAATAGGCATATTCCGGTCTCATTAGCTCAGAACTCTTGAAACACGCTGAGATATTGGACCATTATTGATACAGAGAGAGAAAGATATTGACTACAGGATCCATAGAATCACTATGAATTTAGCCCCATCGGGTTTTTGTTTGTATTTGTCTGCACTGTTTGTATCCAAGCAAAAGAACATGCAGTCTTTAATAATTTACTGTTTCTGAGACTATTGCCTCACTTTGTCTTCTAGTTTGATCTTCAGCGGATGGTTATTTACTGTGATTCTCGGCATGCTGAGCTGGAGACCTGCTGTGACATTCCCTCTGGACCAGTAAGCTTCTTTTTGTCATTTATTCATTTTCACATGAACACTTTTCATTGAAATCTATTACATAAATCAGGGAATATATGACAGTGTGGGATTATAATTTTTTTAATGATGGTGAATGAAACCTAACTATATAATTGGTAATGTAGCAGCGCCAGAAGAGGATCACTGCAGAGGGATGAGTATGAGAAATTTGAAGTTTCCAAGTTACTCTTTCTTTGTCAAACTGTCAGGGGAAACAAAACCCTGAAGTGATGATGGAACAACAGATATTCAGCATGAAATATTTAACACATTTCCCACTGGTTTTATTTGGGAAAAGCTAAAACGGTGCCAGTTGCTGCTTAGTTTCCTATGCCCAGCTCTCATTAGAAATTTCCACTCTCCTTTCACTCTTCTCCCCTCGATCCTTGTTAAAGAGATTCATTGTTCATTTTGCCACGTTTTTCCCTATTGCTTGAATAGTGGCTTTTGTGGGATTTCATTCCTCACTACGACTCATTTGGCTGTGCGTTATCCAGTAATGCCTATGCAGTTTCTCTAAAGGGGGTGGAAGAGGAAGTTTTCTAGCATCAAAGGCTTCATCATGACCTTAAGTGTTTGGGTGTAGTGCCAGGTCACGGTCCTGACAGAAGCACCTCCACTGGAAGTGAAGCCCACTGTTGGCAACGAGCAAGTTGGCCACCTCAAGACTGTCAACTGCTCCTGTCCTGCTGGACAAAAGGTGAGTGTTGAGATGAGTGAGTTTCATTTGAGACATGCTGGATGGGTTTGGAAATAGGGGTATGACACTGTGCAAGTGAGTTATAAGAAGGGCTGTATTTGTTTGTGAAGCACTTTTAAGACCTAGTGGTGGAAAGCACTTCATAGAAAGAGCCAGGCATGTGGTATTGACAGGTGGGATGTCTGTAGAGGTAACGGCAGTCTTTCCAGGTGTTTTCTCTTTACCTAATTCAGTGATTTTGGTCATGCTGGTAGTCCTGGTAACAACCTTGAAAACAAAGTGGTTATTCTTATCCAGCCCAGTTACGTGCATCCTTCTTCAAATAAAAAGGAAGGGATTCTGGAGGTAAATATAGGCGCAGTGAAAAAATCTCATAAGCAAGCACAAGCTTTTAAAAGCAGTGTGCTTGCTTATATTTGTGGTGACTGGGACTTAGAAGCCAGTTTCACTGTCGTTGCTCTTGAGAGTATGTAATTTTTAGTCTGTTCTCCACTAAAACCTGAAAACTTTTTTGTTGTCTGCAGTTGCTGTGGGATTGGGCCCCTTGCTCTGTTATATAATGAGAAGATCAGTCTGACTAATCATGGTTTTTTGTCTTAGGGGGAGAGAGGTCCAATTGGCCCTGAAGGTCCTAAAGGTCAAAAGGTCAGTAATATGTGCTAGTTCATTCGTTCAATAAAAACAACAACAACAACAAAGAAAATAGTTTCAGAGTAAGTTGAGGAGTTGATTTTGAGAAATAAGAGTCAATTTGGCATACCACTGAGTTCAGATAGTTTTGGATGAGCCTGGGAGTGCAGGAGACTCTGGCCATCTTGTATCTTTGCTCCAGGCTTGCATTTGAGCTTCTCTGTTGCTGCTTTATGTCATTCTTAGACTGTGTTCCAAATTCTTTTCTTGTAGCTTCTAAACTGGCATTTTTGCAAGTTAGTGTTATTCACTAGGTCATGCACAGCTTTCATAAGTCACCTGGAAAACCATGTGCTGCTTCTGTGCTGTGCCTTGCTCAGCAGTACTAGATATCCATAGGTTAGGTAGCAGCCTCCCAGTCACACTCTACAAAATTTCCTGAGGCTAGGGTAAAGGATTAGCCACAATCTGTTATCCTTAGCAAGATTGTCTGAGTCATGAGCTGACGTTAAATATAGGCCACTTTCCTCAGGACTCTTCTTCCTAGATAACAGGGTAGGAGAGTGGTTGTGATCTCTGCTTCAAGTTTCACAGTGCAACCTCTATATTATTCTGCATATTCTGCAAGCTTCTTTGATATGCACATGTGGACATTCAGCGCACACACATTTTCCTTCCGTGCTTGGTTACAAATAGAGCTGCGAGACAAATGACTTAAAGGGAGCACTTGTACTGGAATAAAACAAAGATTCACAACATTGCTGAAGAGGTGAAAGTTGGTAGTGTTGGTGGTTCCCAGTTTCACCATCTGTGTGATTAAAAAGATGTTTGGGAACAATTTGTATTAAAAACTATTTCCATCTGACTCACTTCTGCAAATTCAGTCACTGAATTTATACCTGTTTGGTGAATAAACTAATTGCATCCCACCAAAAACACTGTGGGAGGGGAAAGGAGAAATCTTTGGGTCTTGAAAGGTCAGACATCCTCAGCAATGTGTTGTGGTTTTTTTGGCAAGGCTTGGTCTGCTGTCTGCAGGGAGAAGTTTTGGATGATGAGGAGATGTGTTTTCTGATAACATGAAAGAACATGGGCACATTAATGCTCAAATGTGCCTGACCGAAACTGCAGAAAATGTTTCCTTATGCTTCCACGCATATATAAATAGCAAGTTTCTATTTTAATCTGTGACAACTTAAATAATGATGGGCTATTTTGAAGAATGGCAGAGCCATGACTGTTGTGAGGAGGTTGCAGAAGGACGATGATGATAATAATAGAAGTACCCTGCAGCAACATCCCGTTGTCTTTCATCTCTTTGACAAGGTCTATGCGCTGGTGAGGATATCTGTACTAGGTAACATGGCATGCTGCTGGGGTACAGGAGATACCCGATTGAATACAAAATAGTGTATATCCAAGCACAGCATCAGCAGGTTTTCTTTAACAGATCCCAAAATGGCTGTCCCATTCCTGCAGGCAGGTTGCTGAAGAGCTCTGCAGGTGTGTGCGACTTTTCCCTGGACGTAGTGGTCCGAGACTTGTATACAGCCGAGGCAGGACTTTGTCACAGTCTCAGGGAGCTGGGGATGATGCTATTTAAATCCAGGCTTTGACAACAATTTGGTACAAATGTGATGATTTGAGACAAATTACTTAGCTTCTCTATCTCCTAAATAATGCAAGTAATAGATTTTGCTCTGACTTGCAAAGATGTTGTGATTAAATAACGTATACCACCCTTGACAGCAGTTCTTGCATCGCTATTGCGAAGGACCAGCTTGTCACAGTCCCTGCCCTATGTGCAGGAGCTAGTATCTCTCTCCTCCTCCCTCTGTCTCTCTGCAACATTATCGAGCTACCCAGGCTAAAATGCTGGCCATGAGGAAGAAAGTGAATGCTATTTGCATCTCCCCAGTATTACCACCTGGTACTTTATTAAGGAAAGACTAAGGGCCCACAAAAATATGAGTGGCTTCTGCATTACGTGGTTGTAAGCGTCCACAATATATTTTAGGATCATTCAACTTGGCTCCTCATTTCTAAGGTGCAAGGATTGTGTTTTAAAGCTTTGTTGTTGTGTAATGAGGAGGGCTGTAAAGCTTTTTTAAGGTAATGAATATCAAAGATTTCCATTTATTACTTGAATCCAAGAGCTGGGGCTTCAAGAAACACTGAAAAAAAAAAAAGAAAAAAAAAATTGTAAGAGCTCTACTACACTCTTAGGTTTGATGAGAACAGGCTAACAAGCAAGTACAGCATAAGAAAAGGCCAAGCATTCATTGACTAAGCAGAGAGGTGGGAATAAACAAATGAATAAAGAAGCAAATCATCAGAAAAAGGTGGAAACAGAGTGATATCAGGACTCTGAGTCAAAATTAATCATTTTCTCTATAGACATCATTACTACTGAGCACCTCTTACTTGGGATGAATTGCAAAGCTGAAATCTACCCCTAAATAACTGGGGCCTAAGGGATATTTAGGTAGGCTGCAGGTACTTGAGCATTGTCCAAAAATATTTTACAGGCTGATAGTGAGAAATGCCCTGTAAGAGACTATATGGCCATATAAGAGCCCTGAAAAGCATCTGGTACAGCTGTTTCAGAAAAAGAGCACACAGCTGGTAGGAGTCACCTGAGAAATGAGTCTCACCAGGGGATACTAATAGGGAGAGAGGTCAGTGTTAAAAAAACAAAACACACACCACCACCACCACCACCACCCCCTGCCGCCTTACCCCAAAACAGGGATCTTTGGAGAGGTTGACAAAGGCAGGAGGACTGTGAAGCTCCTTCTCTAAGCTAAGACAGTTTTTGGGTTTGGGTTTGTTTTGTTTTCCCTAGACCAGTAGTAGCTGGTGGCTTTTTCACTCTTTATCCAGAGAAGCAATAATGGCTATGTGGTTCTTTCTGTTTTCTTTAAAAAAAAAAGGTCAGTTTGAGGGTCTGTTAAGTAAAGTGTTAAGAATGTGGCTGTCGTCTATCTGAGTTGAAGATGGAGAGACTGGTGTTCAGGCTCTGCTATCCTGAGCTCCCATAGCATATTCCTTCTTTTAGGGGCGGAGGTTTGGACAGGCTTTTCTTACGGTACCATCTGACCAGTGGAAATACACGAAGTGTATAACCAGTGTAGGAAGATAATGAGTTTCTGTTCCTCTCTAATTTAAGTCTCCAAAGGCAGGGCGAAACAGGAGCGCTTGCAGTTATTAGAAAAAGTGAAAAAAATCCCTCAGAGATGAACACCTCTGTCTCAATCATTCACGCTGCCAAACTGAAGGTAATGCATGGAGACACAAAGTACGTGTTTTGGAAGGAGATACAGTCAAGAATGTTATTGGGGAAGAGTGAGGCAGGAAATAGGTTTCGAAGAACTGGCTGAAACTGGGTCCTATTGATAAATTTTAGATGCTAATGACAGCTAACGACAATCTACTTTATTTTCCTTCCGTGCTCACTCTGCGTGCTGTGTTGTTTGCAGGCAGCCAGCCTGGCTGGTTAGGGCACTGGGTTGATGGTCAACAGGCTTCTGCTCTCTTCCAGCACTGCTATCGATCTGAATTTAGAGAAAATCTCTTCTCTGTGAGATCTGGTTTTGTCCACATCATAGAAATGATATTGCTTACCTGCCTTTGGGAAGTTTTTGAAGACCAGTGTATTAGACATGCTCTAGCAGGATGTATTTTTTCCTCCAAATTAGAAAGGAGTTCTGATGTACTTTAAGTGACTTAAAAGAGACGGTTGCATAAAAACTTTTACGAATTTTGCTACAGCCTACTTGAATTGACTATGACATTGTTTTTGCATATATGCTGCTTGCTCTGTGAGGTTTCTTTCTTTTGGCTAAAAAGTGATAAATGTTAAAGAAAGAAACTTTTGTATTTCCTGTGCTTTCAAAAGCCTGTCTTCATCTGAGGAAAAGCAGGCATGATCCTGACAAATGTTTCAGTGTCTGGTGCATCTAAGCACATTTTTTGGGGCATAGATCAGGACAAATTGAATAGAGCCACAAAATTAAATCCTACTGAGGTCCATGTGGGGAGATTTGGGGAGTACAAGGGTCATTGGACTTATTGCTGCCGTGGTACTGGAGGGTCCTGCTCCACGTCTGAGACTTTTTCCGTCTATTGCCATGTCTACACTGAAGTCCAAAGTGCCTAAACTCCCTACAAGTAGAAGATGATGGGAGGTACAAACAGGTGAGGACGTTGTATTTGTTACTGATGGATGGGGAGCTCAGCACAGCGTATTTCTGGTATATACCTTTTGGGTGAGAATCAGGCAGGAGCTAGGTAGAGGTGTGTCGGCAGAGCCCTCTGCTCTCCAGCAGCTCCTGGTGCTAGAGGAATTGAAGGATCTGCTGGCAGCACTGCACACAACCTTAAACTATTCTTAGTAATGGGTATATCCTCAGCTGGTCCTTCTTCCAGTTTTGCGACTGCGGAGCAGTATGTGAAAATGATTTGCAGGTGTTTTTTCTGCACTTGCTGGTTTTGGCACCACTTTTAGCTCTGTATCTGATGAATATTTATGAAATGCTGCATCTTCTTTGATTCTTTATCCCTTTCATCCCTGTCCTTTTTAGGAGACAAGTGAAGAAAAAGTTTTGTTCGGTTTTTGATTGACCATTTTTCTCTTTTCTTCCCGATGTATTTGCTTCTCCAGTTTTCATTCCTCTACCTATCATAATTTGTATGTTTTCAACTGTCTTTTTCCTGTCTTCCCTTCCCTCTCTTCCACTGGAGCAAGCAAGGAGAGCGACTCTCTGTGTTGCACACTTCTGCGAGGGAAGGGAGGAGTTAGCTGACCATGAAAATTTAGCGTGAATGAAAAGAATGGGGTTTGAATTTTTGAAAAAATAGCTCTAAAATCTTGACAATGTTTACGGGTTTATTTTTTCCATATTTCAGGTGTGCACCCTCTAGGTCTTACACAACCCACCCTTCCAAGTCTTTCCTGACTTACTTCAAAAATCCTTATTTTCTGTTATCTCACAAGAGAAAACTCTCTGCCTTGCCAGTGCACCCTGAAGGCTTTTAGCAGTATTTTCATATGAAAAATAGAATATAAAATCAATCTGAGAACTTGGATATTCAAGCCAGTATAAATGCAATGACGTATACCCAGTCCTTATGGCAGGACCTGAAATCTTGGCAGTAGAACCTGGTGGGACCAGAAGTGTCCACAATCTCAGTCAAACCCTTGTTGCACTGCTTCCCAAAAAATCAGAGCAATGGAAAGCTGATCACAAAGTACAAACACTTCACAAATGAGTCCAACATCGAGGTGTAAGAGGAAATCTCATCTGTTATTTCTATGCCTGTCAAGAAAGGAATGAATTAACTCTATGGTATTAACACCCTTTCTTTTTCAAGGGAGAAAGTGGCAGCCAAGGGCTTCCTGGACTTAGAGGAGAAAAAGGAGAGTCAGTAAGTAAGAAATACCAGAATGATTTTACTTAAGGAGATGGAAATACAAGTAGTTGTTTTCTCTTTTATGGTGAGAGTTTGCTCACAATGTCAATGTGCCCTGTTGAATATGTTCCCTCTTCTGGGCCTTTATCCCAGGGGAAAGCTGATCTTTCTGGCACCCAATGGCATTTCTTGGAGGGAGGGAAATGGGTGGGTTCATCCCTGAATACAGCTGATAACTGATGTAGTATTGGCCTTCTAATTAAAATATGTAACTTGGGTGTACTTGATTATAGCACAGCTGCACATCCAATGGGGACAGTATGAGGCAACTGAACACAAGGAAGATGCAAATCTCTCTCGACTCTTTTACATTTAGATGACCAAGATACAGCTTTCCCCAGCTGCAATTAATGCAAATACCAGACTGAGTTTTTAGGCTAGAAAATCTTTAACACTCTGTAAAATTCATTCTAATAAGGGTTGTTGGCATCTTTGATTTTGGAAATGTAATATCAGGCTCTGCCCTAAATAGAAAATAAGATTTTTTTTTCCTGGCTGCAGTAGAAGAATTGGGGATAGGTTTTCTGTTTTAATTTGTCACTGAATTATTATCAAGAAATTATGCCCAAAGAAAATTACTTTTGCTATATCAGCTTCCTGTGACTTGTGTGTCTATATATATAGAGAGAGATGAGATATATATGGATAGATAGATATATCTCAGATATATAACAAGGAAAACATGAAATATATATTTATAGTGTCATTAAATATATATTTATAGTGTCATTTGACATCCTTGCTATCAAATGTACCTTTCCCCCTCTTCTTTCATTTCTAGGGCAGAGCCTATGGCAGAGGAGAAAAAGGAGAAAAGGTAAGGTCTAATCCTTCATTGGACTAATTAAATGAGAGTCGCTTGCTTTTGCCTTCTGTAGCTCGGAGGTTGCTTTTGGAGTGCACAGGATGCAAGAGATGTGATACAGTTGGATCTTTGTGGGTAACTTCTATATTGTGTTATGCCTCCTTCTGCAGAAAAACTTTTGAGTGTTCATTGCTTTTCCCCTTCATGTTCTTTGAGTTTCCTTTGTGCATTGGCCAAGTAAAATGCTATCATCAAATTGAAATCATAATCTTTGCTTTGTGTAAGCAGCAGTGAGTTCGTGGAGGATAATGCAGCAATGCAACTGGCTGGCTGGATGAAAAACAAAGGGAAATTATAATTTTAAGTTTATTGAATTTTTCATCAGGATTAAATTTGGGTCATGAGGAGACTGCCACACTGTTTCTTTTAACTGAATATTTTCATTAATAACCTGAAGGATAGAAGCTGGAGTATTTTCTTACTGCAAATATTAGGCAGGACAGAGTATTAAGACTCAGAGGTTAAAACTGAGGATACAGAATAAATACTGAAAATTGCTAGGTTATCTATCTTGGAAAATATGTTCAATGGTGATCAACAATGGGAAACAAGTAGCATGACTGCACTAATTTACATGAAAGAAAATGTTGGTTTCCAGGCAATTCTGGCTGCAAACTTCCCATTCCCCACAAAAAAAATGAGGCTGCAGACCTAGACTGCAGAGAAGTAGCTCTTTCTTTTGTAGCTCCATGTGACACCTGGTTGTGGGTGTTTTCCTTATCACCAAAATGAAATTTCAAGTGGTGGGGAACAATGGAAAAAGATTGACAGGAGGGTCTAGGAGATAGATGGATGTATTAAGGAAGAAGTCATGGTTCATACTGAAAAAGGGATTAAGAATCTGTAGAGCTCTGTTTTCCAGGGGTCTGTGGCTACCTGATTGCTCAGGGAATTTAAAATAATATTGGATTGTGGTCTGAAAGGAAGAATGCTGCACTAGCGAGAACATGGCATTTATGGCCATTGCATCTTCTCATTTGTTCTTTCTATGATTATGATACATATTGATTGTATATAGTGGTAATGCATCATATGAAATTACAATCTAAATGAGGGTTGCTCATGGCAGGAAATATTATCGAGCCAGGCTAGAGACACGGGGGCTATAAAGCTCACATTTCTGCATCCATCTTCCTGCAGTCCTCCCACTGACAGCCATTATTTAGCCTTTGAGACTCAGGATTCAGCCTTTGGAAACCAACTCGTGTTTGGCAGGTGGTGAGAGTCAGCAGTCTGATGGGAAACATGATGTTTACAATATGAGTTGTGCTGCAGTTGAAGCAAATTCTTGTTTTCTTATGTTTTGATCTCTGCAGAAAAGTGTCGGAAAACATCATTCCATCTGTAATATTGTCATGCCTAGAAAAATAGGTCTGCAAGTCTGTATTGGAGGGGAAAAAACAAAAAGATCCCACAGTATGTGCAGAACTTCTTTGATAGGGATAGCCAAACAACATTGACTGGCCCAAATGAATGCGTAGGCATGGAGATCCCTGAGTTTACGGCCAGCTTGTTTTGTTTATTTGGTACTCATGCCAGCCGAGGTAGCTTGTCCTCATCTGGGGAGGAATTGTATTTGGTACCCAGTGTGTTTGTGCCCCATGTCTCCCAACTGCTGAGTGTCAGTGCTGCTGTTGATGGAGAGCAAAGATATATCAGCTGTACATTGCTGGCTTGATTAAAAAGGGAGCCTGGGGATATAGAATCATAGAACGTCTTAAGTTGGAAGGGACCCATAGGATCATCAAGTCCATCTCCCTGCTTCTCGCAGGACTGTCTAAAGCTAAACTATATGACTAAGAGCGTTGTCCAGATGCTCCTGGAACTCTGACAGGCTTGGTGCCACGTCCACTTCCCTGGGGAGCCTGTTCCATGACCGACCACCCTCTCAGTGAAGAACCTTTTCCCAATGTCCAATCTGAACTTCCCCTGACACAGCTTCGTCCCATTTCCTCGTGTCCTATGGCTGGTCACCAGAGAGAGGAGATCAGCACCTTCCCCTCCGCTGCCCCCCTTGAGGAAGTTGTAGACTGCGATGAGTTCACCTTCAGCCTTCTCTTCTCCAAGCTGAAGAGCCGCTCCTCCTAAGTCTTGCCCTCGAGACTTTTCACCATCTTGGTCACCCTCCTCTGGTCACACTCTGATAGTTTGATGTCCTTCTTATATTGAGGCGCCCAAAACTGCACACAGTACTTGAGGTGGGGCCGCACCAGTGCAGTGTAGAGTGGGACAATCACCTCCCTCGACCGGCTAGCTGTGCTGTGCTGGATGCACCCCAGGACACGGTTGGCCCCGTTGGCTGCCAGGGCACACTGGTGCCTCACATTTCACAACTTGCCATCAACCCAAACCCCCAGATGTCTTTCCGTGGGGCTGCTCTCCAGCCTCTTGTCCCCCAATTTGTTCGTATAAGCAGGATTACCCCGTCCCAGGTGAAGAATCCTGCACTTGCTTTTGCTGAATTTCAAACAACTGGTGATTGCCCAGCTCTCTAGTCTATCCAGATCTCTCTGTAAGGCCTCTCTACCCTCGAGGGATTCTACAGCTCCTCCTAGTTTAGTATCACTGGCAAACTTACTTAATGTACGTTTGATTCCTGCATCCAGATCATTTATAAAGACATTAAAGAGCACTGGTCCTAAAATTGAGCCTTGGGGAACCCCACTGGTGACTGGCCGCCAGCCTGATGTAACTCCCTTTACTATAACTCTTTGAGCCTGACCCTTTAGCTAATTGCTCACCCAATGTATTATGGATTTGTCTAGCTGTGTGCTGGACTCTTTGTCCAGAAGAATACTGTGAGGGAGAGTATCAAAGGCTTTGCTAAAATCCCAAACCAACCACATCTACTGGCTTCCCTTGGTCAACTAGATGGGTGACCTTATTAAGAAAGGAAATTAAGTTGGTTAAGCAGAACTTTCCCTTTGTGAACCCGTGCTGGCTATGGCCAATGACTATCTTGTCTCTCAAGTGTTTTTCAATAACTCCCAGAATAACCTTCTCCATAACTTCACCAGGCACTGAAGTGAGACTGACAGGCCTGTAATTACCAGGGTCTTCCTTCTTTCCCTTCTTGAAAATTGTTAATTCTAATTGAGCTTTGGCCACACAAATTTTCTCCCTACAGTGGCGAACAGCATCTCTGTAGTCCTCCTGTGTTTCCTTTTTCACCTAAGTTCTAGAAGAAGATCCCTGCTCAGCCAAGCCAGCCTTCTGCCCCACTTGCTTGACTTCCGACACTTTGGAATTGCCTGCTCCTGTGCTTTTAAGAGATGGCTTTTAAAAAGTGACGAGCATTCATGGACCCCAATACCGTCAAAAGCAGTTTCTCAGCAGACCCTACTAACTAGCTGCTTCAGCACCCTTAAGTCTATGCTCCCCATATCCAGGGTGAAAGTTTTGCTGGCAGTTTTTGTCCTGTCACCAATTATTTGAGACTCAACTACTTCATGGTCACTGTGACCAAGAGAGCCACCGATCACCACCTCACCCACGAGTCCCTCTCT
>NW_009218579.1:0-9603 GCF_000690835.1 Fulmarus glacialis
TTCCATGATTCTATGATTCTATGATTTTACCTGTGAATCAAAGTCTGTATCTCAATTCACAGGCAAAAATTTGTAGAAGGTGTAGTTTTGCTATTTATTCAAATAGACGCTCATCATCTTAGTTCTCTGACTTGTCTAGTTTATCTCTTTCAAATCTCTAGTTTCATGTTGTCGTGATTTTAAAATCTATTTTGGTTTTCTACTAACCTGTGGAAACACCTGTAAAAGTACAATGTCTCTGGAATGCCACTTCTGGCTGAACAGCTTCTTAATGAGAAACTGAAACAAACCATTCAGGTTTTCTTTTAAGCCATGTCACCAATGTTAGCAACCAGATCTTTCTTGCATCCCTAATTAGTATTCTTTACCAGTGTTCATCAGCATAATTGCATCAATCTTCCCTTCTTGGCTTATGTAAAAAGAATAACGGAAAATACGGAGGAATTTTTATTGTCACCTACACATCACAGACTTGCTAGAGACTAGAATTTGCAGTAAGGACTTGAGACTATGCTTGTTACATGATTGCTAAGATAAATTGCCAGGATCTCTGCTTTTAAGGATAGGATGGCAATTAGTACACTCATATACTTTTACCAGAGACTGGTAAAGCCCAGAGATAAGCAGGGACCTGGCTACACACCTCTGAGGTACAGACAATATTGCTCTGCAGAGTTGGCTCTGCTGCTCCTTTTGCCATCCCAAAGAACGGCAGGAAACGCTCCTTTTACAGGGAGGATTTCAACCTTGTAGCTTTCCCTAATGCATAATTTCAAAATGTTAAATTTATTTCAGAGTAGATTTCCTGTGGGAATACAAAGCCAGAACAGACCTCCTGATTCATCGAGGCCAGTCCTCTGCTTTGTCTGCAGTCTCAGGCAATCACATCACACACTCTTTTAATAACTGTTTAAGTGCCATCTTAAAGCTAGATGCACTTAGATATCTTGTGCATTAGGAGACTCTGCCAAAATGGTTCTTGGGCTAAAATCTCGTAATTTCTTGCATTTGCAATTGGATATATCCTTTCATGACCCAATAAACTGTAGACTTTACGGGCTCCCTGACTTAAAATCTGTCTTGTTTCCACCTCAGGCTGGGTCATTCCCATTCCCTTTATTCACGCAGCTTTTGGCCCAGTTTCCCAATTTTCATATCAGTCCTTTCCCCTATCCTGCAAGCTCTCTCTGTCTTCTTAAATATTCTTTTTTTGAAATGGCTTAAAGATTTTCTGTAAATATTTCCCCTTTTTGATGTGACTGAAGTTCCAGATAGGTTGTGGTTGAATCTTTGACTACAAACATTTGCTTTGAAACCCTTGAACGCTCCAAGCTCCTTCACCTACTTTGGATTTACCACCATTTGCTTTGCCTCCATTCCACCCTCATGATTGCTTCCAGGATTTGTAATTCCCAAACAGGAAGGGTTAAAAGTGTTTGAGCTTATCAGGGCATGAGGCTTGAAAGCGTTAAGTATAAGGTGGAATAAAAATGCCTGAGATAAGTACACAGCAATCTATCAGCAACAAGAAAAATAGAAGATTTGGCCAGATTTGATCTCTTGCATCCTCATGACTCATTTTTTAGGCCAGGGAGGAAGTTTGTTCCTGGGAATAAGGAGGGCTGGCGAGAGGTCACACAAGAGTCTGCTCAGGACAGCACACAGTTGCTTACAGAAGCAGAAATACTCTGACTGAAGTGATGATGACTGCAGCTGGTGAGGAAGTAGCTGAAAAATGGTAACACATGTAAACTCAAAATACATCAAATTGCGATCTAATGCATCTTCTGAAATGCGCACACTGTTGGTCCCACAGTGCCTGCATGGTCTGGCATGGTCTGCAGAGGTCCAGCACGTAGTCAATTTTTCACCATTTCCTCTTGTAGCCTCTTTCTTTCTGTTAACCACAACAGCGCCTACTATGTTCAGCATGAACTTGGAGCTACGTGAGGCAATTCTGTAACTAAAGAAATGATTGGAAATATTTTTGGCCTTCAGATAAACTGTGAAAAGACTAAGCTGTATAGTAGACGAATGAATACTAGGGAGGCTTTGCCTTTTTACGTACTTAACAGCATAGCAATCTGTAGGGGTCATGTTTTCCATCAGCTGAGGGAAGTTGTATACATCTAATGCATACCATCTAGCTGAAGGCATACTTACAATAGATGATCCTTCACAAAGTGTCTGTGTATTTTTTAAATGTTCAATTATTTTGGGTGTTTATGGTAATTGTACATCTCATGCTCAGTACCATGAGATGAAATACACGTTAGTGCATGATTCAGTTTCTTATAGTGTATTGTTCTAATATTTAAACATGGGGAAATGAGTTGCTGATTACTTTTCAGTCATTACTTTTCATTTCTTGGTTTCGTAGATTTAAATAGATCCCAAAATTACCTTGTGATTTAAAACATGCAGCTGGTTATGCTGGTTAGTGTTTAATGCATTGAACAAATCACTGCTTTTTCATGTTACAGTTTTTGTGATGCTTTATATCATGGCTAGTATAAATGACATAATTTTCCCTCAGTACTTTTTATTTTAAAGAACTGTAAAGCCTTATCACGAGTATAATAGCGATGTGGCTTTTTGTATCTCCTTCATTTTACAATAGCAAAATAATGTGAAATCTCTTGGCACCATTCCAAGTTATGACTTTTCCAGTATATGCATGTGTGAACTACCTTGTGCATAGAAAAATCTCCTTTATGCACTGCCCGAGATCAGCTTAAATCTGTAGAAAAAAATTATTTTAAGTTTGTCATACCAGTGAATGTTTTATTCTTCCAACATTCTTTTTTCTTCCTTTAACCGCTGTAGGAGTGGCACTATAAGTAGGAAACATAGCCCACCAGCATCATACTATCTATATTATCTTAGTCCTAATGTCAGTTAAACTTTAGAAATCTTCAGTTAGGCTCCTAAATTCTTCTAAATGGCTATCCTGTTGAGGAGTACCAATACAGATCCAAATTTGAGGAATTCTTCCAGTATTTAGCGTTCTATTCAAACACAGTTATAGTAACTCAAATTGGGACAGATTGATTTTAAATTTTTATCATCTGTTTCACAAAATGAGGAAGAATGTGGTAACCCTGTATGTGCCTTATTATGTTGTGCCATGTTTAATTTTTTTTGCAGCTGACCACAGTAAAATCACCACTGACAGGTAACTCAATTAGATGAGAAAAAAGAATCTACCTGAGGCATCCTGCCCCCATCCCTCCATGCACAGCTGGCTCTGTCCTGAGGAACACTGACCAGTGAAGATTTCATGCAGTTCCTGTCTCAGAGGTTTTATATGAATAAACAGTAGGTTCCTGTGTACTTGGGGATTTTGCACTCCACAGTAAACCCAAAAGACTTAATGCATGTGGCTGCAGGGAACTTAAGCTGATTCCCAAAGCATAGCCCAGGCAGCGCTTTATTTTTCACAGCACCTGGTCTGTTGATCATTCTCAATCTTTTCCCATGATGATACTTCATTCTCTTGAATGGGTAACTCAGGATGCCATCAAGGAATAGGGACACCAACAGAGAGGAAGAGGAGGTGCAGTGATGAAAGTGTATCTTGAAGAATGTTAATGGCAGAGAACAAAACTCCTCTTCTCTGGGTGTTTGATCATGTATTCATTCTCACTGTAAGTGCTTCCAAGTGGCAAAATCTCTTTTAGCTTATCTGGAGGAAGACCTAGAAATCTTCAAGCTAAGAGCCACCATTACTGACACACTCTGCTACCAAAACTGTCATTGAACATTGGCGGTTCTGTTACGATATAATGCACAGATCTCTGTGGCCACTGGAAAGATCAGGTGTCTGCAGCTTGCTGTGACCACAAAAAACCTCTGCTTGCTACATACCATGTAGGCATACATAAGTTTTCTTGGTGTTTTTAAGAGGAAGGAAGTCGATTCTGTATTGGTGAGTCCCAGCCTCATGAGGACTCTGGGGAAAGACCCTGGCTTTAAATCATTGGAACTGGAACAAACCAGTAGCACCACCAGTTAGCCTGGGCTCTTATAGAGGGCCCACGTTTTGCTCAGTGGCAGTATGGGTGGTATCTAGATGAACAACAGTAGGGAATTGTCTGCTTGCAGCCCATGGGAATGATCAGGCTTGCCTGAACCGAGGGAGTGGAACAGCAATTTCATGAAATGATTGTGTTCGCAATGTGCTTGTACTATGTATGTTGCCCATTGATTACAAATGCCAATCACTTCACAAAATGACCAGAATTACAGTGTTAAACTATTTGACCATTCCAATCTGTAATTACATGACACCAAAGCATTTTGAGCATTCCATGTAATGACTACCATGCTATTGCTGTAATTCTATTTTGAAGCCTGGTGCCGTGACATTCTACTGCATGAATGTCCTGCTAGGTGGACTTTTCTGCAGGAAACAGAGTCCCCAGCAAGTGGTCAGTGAGAAGTTCATCACAGGGATTTTTATCACGAGGCAAGCTAACCTCACCAATAAGCGGTCTGTCTCTCAAGATACTTTCCAACAGGAAACACTGTATTGTAGCCATTCCACAACACACAAGTGAGCAGTACAAGTGGCTGTTCAGATGGTGACCTCTTCCACCTCCAAGTGCCCCCAGGTGCTGGGATATGGCAATGGGACTGAATCCAGCAAAACATAATCTGAGCCTAAAAGCTTTTGCTGCCTGAGCACTGCCTGATCCATGTCTGGACATCCTCGTAGCCAGGGAACTTTCCAGTGGGGATACGAAGGACATACTTGCAGCACTGCTAGCACTTCATAATTCAAAGGACTGCGCAATCCATGGAAAAGGCTATCCATGACATGCGATAACTCAAGCTCAGATTAGACGCCTGTTTAGTGTTGATCTCACTGTGGACTTACTGGCTTATGGATGTCAGTAGCCACCTACTCAGGGAAGCTGTCCCTGGCTAACAGAGGCAGCAGAGAACTGTGCTGTATAACGGGCATCGCCGCAGACAGAGGTGACCTTACCCTGCTATGAGAAAATATAATTCTCCGAGAAATGCACAGAGGATCATTTGACTTGTCTTGCCAATATCTTCTGATGATGAGACTGTAACGAGAAAGAAGCTTATGTCAGTGCAAGAAACTGTTCCCAGATATTCTGGCAGTAGAAGTTTTGAAAAATATAGTTGAAACAGCCTGAGAAAATATGAAACAAACAGATGCAAATGTTTCAAAGCAAAACAGAAGTGTAAAAGTTGATGCCTCAACCAGGAAAATAATCTTCACTCCATGAAGCAGTATTTATTGCTGTAGGTTTAGAAGTAAATATAAGACTCCATGATTTTGTCCATAAATATAATAGAAAAGTAATTTTCACATATCTTTTTGAACTAGAAATTGACAGGAAATAGGTTTTCAAAATAATGCCTGGCTGTTTTTTCCTACAGCTTTTGCAGAGTAACTGATACCGTCAGTCTTTTTTTTTTTTTTGAATCACCAGTTGCTCGGTGTGACTGTAAAGCATAAACTCAGAAAGAAAAACTGAGCACAGTTTGATTCAGAGTGCAAAGTAAATCCCAAAACTGAAGTTGTGGATTTATTACTAAGTACGTATTGAGGAGCAGGCGGAATCCCATAGGCATGAAATCACTTTCTATGTGCAGCCATAAATCTTAAAAGCACTATTTTTATCAGCAAGAAAAATAAGTGATGAGTCATTTTGACTTTGTGCATTTGTACATCCTCTTGTTTCTTTCTTTGGTTTTTTTTCCTCCCCTACATATATTCTTTTCAGAGGGTTAGAGCACTGTCTTTACCTATTTTTATTCTCTAAATGCCACCAAAACATATGAAATGTTTAAAGGAAGAATGAAAGCTTTGTGCTTAGCACAGACTAAGATATATGTGTTAGCTGGTCAGCTAGTGACAGGTATTGACAAGATTCCCAGTGAAAAGTCAAGATGCAGGAACAGAAGATCAGGTGGGGAAACCCTGGGGGTTTAGCACAGGGATGCATAGCTTTACACATGCTGTGTAGCCCCTGCCCCACATACACACCCCAGTGTGATACGGGAAAGGCTGCTGAGGAAAAACGGTGATCAGGAGCAAGATGTTACAACTGCCAGATTAATTCATCCTGCCTGAAGCTGAACGTCTAAAGGAGGCAGCCGGAAAGAGGACCAATGGGCCAGATGACGGATTTTCTCAAGGGCTGGATTTGAATCATAGACTGTGGGCTGAGTGCTCCTCATCTTGGAGTGCTGGTTTGACTTCACCACAGGCCACTGAAGGTTGGATCAGTTTCAGCTCCTAGGAAAGAGGCCAAAGTGGGTATTTGTGAAGTCAAAAGCATTGGTGTTTTTTGCATGAGTCACCTGCTGTATATTCACACTTGGTGGAGATGGCAAGGAGGAATGGTTTTAGGAGTGCTTCCTCACCAGTACTTGAAGCCAAGCTGGACACATCCCCTGTGGCCTGCTTATGTCTGTATTTTCAGTGCCTTTGTTATACCCGCCCTGAAGTCATACGCGCCACGTCTGTCTCCAAATCTTTCTCTGCAATCGTTTATCACTCAACATATCTGGCCATCAGGTGTTAATTTAATAGAAGACTAATCAATTAACACTTTTGATAAAGATCATACTTTTCAGTTGTTGATCAAGCCAAACAGAAATCACGTTTTATATTAAGGTGACAGATGAAGGAAGTGAACATGCCAGGGGTGGGCACTGCAGTGGGCAATTCTTGCACTGTAGTTGTGTTTTCTTGCTGTCAATCTTACATTTTACTGATTTCATTCCCCAGGATCTTTGTTAATGTACAGATCATGATATCATAATTTAGGTTGGAAAGGATCTCTGCAGGTACATCGTGTTGTATCCTCTTTGAGAAAAATATATAAAGTGACATTTTCAAATGGCATGAGAATAATTAGAGTGTTTGTTTTCCCTTCTTCTACACACAGGAAAAGGTTTCATCAGAACAAACTGTTTCTTAGCGATTGTATTTGGGGTCAATAAATCAGATCACATGCTTACTAGGACCATCCCATTCATTCCTGGGACTACTAGGCCAAATGTCAGCATGAGTTGCACCA
This sequence comes from Fulmarus glacialis, assembly GCF_000690835.1. Classification (NCBI taxonomy): domain Eukaryota; kingdom Metazoa; phylum Chordata; class Aves; order Procellariiformes; family Procellariidae; genus Fulmarus; species Fulmarus glacialis. Next base: position 7,062 of record NW_009218579.1, read on the forward strand.
TGTTTACTTAGCTGCATTTGGAATGAGAATCTAGCTTTCATACCATTTTACCTTTTGAATATTGGCTAAAAAAAATGAAGTGGAATTATAATTGGTGGTGGTCTATACAGTACCGCAAACTAGAAATAACTGGTCTGTCTAAAGTAGTTCTTTGCCCTCCAGCATAGTGCTGTGAAATCTGCGACAGAAATAGTGTAAATAATTTGATTCACAGTATTTATACTTCAGAACTTGAAATACTAGTTTTAGTTCAAGACTTCATCAAAGCCACAGCATTCTTCTAAAGGTCAGAACTCAGAACTCTCTAGCCCTCAAAACGCACGCACCACCAACAGTTGTAGAGGAGAGAGAAGGAGTCTCGTCCTCAAAGAGATGCCCCAGTGACCGCCTGGTTAGTGTGTTTGCCTGCTAATATGTCGAGAGAAGGTCCGTGTGATGTCTACTGAAGGCTGAGGGTGCGCACATGATCATGCAGAACGCATGAACTGTCAGTAGGATCATGATACGGGGCACAGAGTTGTGCAGCCCACAAATAATGGTACTCATGACGTGTTGCAAGTCACCAATGTTGCAATGGGCCCTGACACTCATCTTTCTCATAAGCATGTGAGATGTGGGAAAGACCCTACCTATTTAACTGTTTGTATAAAATCTTATCAGAGAAACTTCTCCTCTGATTTTTCTAAAAAGCCTGTGGGAGAAAGTGGATGCAGTGTGACGTTGGAAAATACCGTTTCAGCACAATACCCAACCCACTTTGCATGCGGCTGTTGCTCAAAAGAGAAAAAAAGGAGTGTCATGAGCCAGCTGGACACATCTTTTGCCCATCTGTTCCGTATTTATTTTTTCAACATTTGATTTACTGTTTAATGTTTATATTTCTCATGTTTGGTACTCAGTGGAGAACTACAAAAAGCCGTCAACGCCTCCTTCCCCCCAGCCACCCTTGAATTCCCACAGTCAAACATGGCTGTGAAACCAAGCACAAGCTCTGTCACCAAGCAGATTGGCATTTTATTTATGTGCTTATAACACTTTCAATAACTGTGTATTTTCCAGCTATCTTCAGGCACTCCAGCTACTCATCACATCAGTAGCACAATATTCTCCAGGATAAAATAATGTCTAATTTGACTTGGGATTTTTCTCCTTTCCTTTCAAAGAATAAGTAAATATCTAATAGATGAACAAATCATAATCCTAAATCTAGTACAGGAGCAATCCTAAATCCTCCAACCCTTTCTTCACTTCCTGCCTTCAAAAGAAAAGAAACACAATGTGTTTATTCTTGGAAAATTTAACAGATATTCTTGGGGGAAGAACTGGAGGGAAATGAATCCTAATGCTGAATGTGTCTCATAGGATGTGCCTTTCAGTTCCGATTTAAATCAGTCATTGCATCTCTGGGAATTGTCAAGGCTGCTAACCTGCTTTGGAAAGCAATTTCACAGATACAGTCTCAATAAATTAGTTTAGTTTTGTTCTTACAAGACTGTTTCTTCGTACTTGTTAATATCTGTATTGTAGCCCTACTTCCAGAGGGACACAAGAAAAGAGAACTGGGAGAAGAAAAGAGTTCCCAAGTGACCATAACCTTAATAAGCATTTAATGATACAAGAGATCCCCTAACAACCGCCACTCCTGGCAGCAGGGAGAGCTAGAGCCAGATTAGGTTGTTCTTGCTTAGAACAGCTAAATCTTAAGCACTCCCAAACATCTCAGACCTGGCAAGGCTGGGAAGCCTACATGCAGGAACTGCAGTTTTGAAGGGGCTGCAGACCACGATACACGGTTTGTGATAGGTCTTACTGCAGCGAGCACTGTCACAAGCACTCTCTACCATTTTTGCTGGGTCAGGAATACAATCTGAAATTACCAGTTTTATCAGCACTGCAGGGAAATCTGATTTTCCCTGGAAGGAACAACCACTTGAAGTGTTATACTGCATGTCTAAGCTTGGCCATGTCTAAGTTTGGCAATGTCTGTCATTCTTTCATTAATCCATTTCACATGCCATTGTTTGGAAGACCACAGCTACTCAGCTCTTACCTACTGCCTGAATTTCTCATCTTGTATCCAATATATGGGTAAGCAACTGCATACACCCAATGCAATAGGAAACAACCCACTTTTTGTCTGCAGTCCTACTGCCGTGCTCATGACACCAGTTCTGGATTTGCAGTTTTACTTGAGTTTATAAATACTTGTTGGGGAACTGCAACAGTCATCCAGACAGGACAAGGAAGGAGGATGGGGCTTGCACCAACCAGGAGGGCAGAGCAAGAGGTGGCCAGCACAGCAAGTGTTCCCGCTATTGCCGTACACTCTCTGCGTAGCATGAATTGGTAACTACCAATACTAAATGTTTTCTTTTCGATATTTTGGGGGGGTGGTGTGATAATTTTGTTAACTGAAACATTGTTAATGAAATCACAGTATCCAGTTCATTTTGCTATGATAATGGTGGGCTACAGAACAGTCCAGGTTTCCTGCCTTTCATATTGTACAAATCTGATCCTGTATTGCATTGTATTGTACTGT
>NW_009218579.1:9613-33062 GCF_000690835.1 Fulmarus glacialis
TTTATGATTATTTGCAGTACCTGGGCTAAGTCACACCTCTATAAAGAGTGGTCACAGTACAACGAATTTTGGATTGAGCACCTCTCACTTAAAAACCTCTTTGCGTCTCTGTGTCTCCTAAAAGTTTGCATGGTGTCTATTTAATTAAGCCTCTTCATTTAATTAAGCTTATTCTGTTTAGTCCAGGTTTTTTGGATTTCAGTGGGAGAGATTTTTTCAGAAAAAGAGGACACAGGGTGGAATTGTTTAGGAAAAAAGTCAAGATAGTATTTTTAGTAACAAACCCAGTGCTCCCGAGTTGCATGGGAGCAGCAGTATATTTACTGCCAGGAGAGCAGGCAGCCTGGAGAGCTCCAGCGGGGCTGGGCTGCCCTGGTGGACACCCCAGAACCAAGAGGCTGAAAGTGCTCACATCGCTGAAGTTAGTTGGTCAGGAGAAACATCACTGAGACAATTCCTCACCAAATTTGCTGCAGGGCCTGACAATAAATAGATTAAGGCTGGAGGGGCTGTGCAGGACAAAAATGGCTATAGGGCAGATGTATAGTCCTGGAGATCTTGAGAAGGATCTGAAAAGATTTAGATATTTTTGGCATATGTTTAGGGCAGCGTCCTAAACCCACTCTCACTTATGCCGGCTGGCAACTGCACACTGCAACACGCAGGAGACATAAGCTTGGGCTCAGCAGGGCCCTACTGCCTGCAACCAGAGAGGTGCATTCCACCTGATGCAGCTTTTTGCCTCTTAGCTGATCTCTGTCACAGGAGGAGGGGATGATTTAAAGAAGTTCTAGTTTTTCTCCATCTGTTTTCATGACAAAAAGTCACAAGATATAGTCAAGGATCTGTCTGGGAAGAGAAAAATTATTTTTGAAGTAAACTTCTTAAGCTCTGTTACTGGTACTGTGCCAAGATTGTCTGTATTTGTGCAAAGCCCAAGAGTTAATAAAATTATATTTAATCAGCAGAAAGCACTTTTGCAATTAACTTTATTTGGTACAGTATCTGGCTTTATAACAGTGATTTTACACTTCATAGGATTGATTGTTATATTGCTGTAGAAGGACCACAGCATTTTATGTATGATTATTATTGTTAAAGACAAAGCAGAGTTAAAAGACTTACCACCTGCCATGGCTACTACAGGTAACTAAGAGAAACTAGATATAGCTGCAAAAATGAAAATCATAGGATCATAGAATCATAGAATGGTTTGGGTTGGAAGGGACCTTTAAAGGTCATCTGGTCCCACACCCCTGCAGTGAGCAGGGACATCTTCAACTAGATCAGGTTGCTCAGAGCCCTGTCCAACCTGACCCTGAATGTTTCCAGGGATGGGGCATCTATCACCTTTCTGGCAACCTGTTCTAGTGTTTCACCACCCTCATTGTAAAAAATTTGTTCCTTACACCTAGTCTGAATCTACCCTCTTCTAGATTAAATCACTTCCTGTATATCCACCCCAACTTTCCTGCCTATCTTCATGACCCTTATCATGAACCCAAACATAATTCATTGGATTTGATGTAAAGTGCTGGTGTTTTCTTGTCTCTGTATTAATATCCAGCACCAGCGCATGCGATCAAAGAGAAAAAGTAAAACCCTGGAGAGAACTTGCAAGAACAAAAGTGCCTCCAAACAAAGCCTGTGCCTATGCTTCCCTCCCCAAATCTCTCTCACAGACCAGCGTAGGCAAAGCAAACCTCAGCCGATGTGTAGTGCCAGTGAATCAGCGTGGCTTGCCCCAAGCACAGTATGTGAGTCCTAATTGGGTTTAATGTACCTGATGATAGCTAAATCTCCTGCACCCACTTTAGCCAGCTCGTGTAGGAGGTATGAACGTAGGTGCAGGGAGAAAAATGATCAGATATTATTCCATACATTGTTCTTCATATTGTTAAGGGGAAAAAAAGTTCTATTGTGTATTTTGTTACAACACATTCATTAAAGTACACAGACACACCCTGGAAGAATGGAAACAGTGGTTAGAGAGGGTAAAATGACAGAACCACTGTAATCAAAAAATGCCTAGTTTATTAATGCCTCTAAAAATATCCTAACTAAAACTCTACTTATACGACCAGTTTTTGTTACCAATTTAGTAACTGCTATCTTTCTCTGTCTGTTCCCAGACTCTTTGTTTACTCATGTATGGGAGCATTTTTGGGATCAGATCCTCTTGGAGGCAGGGTCTGTCTAAGCTATGTGAGTACACAAATAACTAAGAGTCAGGCTGTCTCTGTGGGCAGTGTAAGAAGATGTGGGGAAAAATTGGGGGCTTGGAGATGCTCTTGTTGAAGGGAGCCAAGCCCCTGTCTTGTCCAGAAGGTGAGGATGCTACATCCCTGAGACGAGAATAGCGGGCTGTGTGGTGGCTGGGAACTCCGGGACTTATCTTATATGGCTCTTCTGCTTCCTTTTCTGTCTGCCAAGAGCTATTAGCCACACACATGCACAAACAAACCAAGAATAGTTAGACATGCTTTTAAAAAGCTTGCACTTGAATTGCTGCTTAAAAAAGCATATTTATACAGCCAACAAAGCCAACAACATCCCCCAGCCAGTCAGTTACACTCACTACTTCTTGTAAAATACACTCTAAATCCTCCCCCACTCTCCCCAGTCAGCCCTCTGACACCACAGTGGAGGACTGCTGCTTGCACCTTCCTGCCCTTCTTCTCTGCTTTTGACTCTGTTCAGGCAGAAATGCCATGCTCCATCTTGTCACTGGGTTGATCTCTCCACAGGAGCAATGGCATTCCTCTGTCATGCAACGAGAAGAAACACTCAGTGCTGGGAGAAGAGGAAAAGAAGGTTTCAGGTCCAATAGTCTCCCATGTAAATACGCTTGCACAGCCAATGCAGTAGAGCTCGCTGTGCTGGATCCTGCACAGCGTTTTGTGCAGAAGAGCATCCTTGTGTAGTCTACTATGCTCCTGAAACATCTGTTGCACTTTGATGTTTAAAATCTTTTACTGGCAAGTAATTGAAAAGAAAAAATTTCATAGGCAGGAAAACACAGAACTATTTGCAGGACACAAGAGAGACACAGCAGTAATTGACTGAAGGTTTGATTAGGTTCATTAGTCTACAGATGTTGAAACTCACTAATTAATACTGAGTGGTGATATAGATTATTTAATTAGCAATCTCTAATGCACTGCAGCTGCTGAATTTTGTATTGTAGTTATTTCCGACAAAAGAACATTGCTTTTCTTTCTTACCTCTTAGAAACAGAGCTCAGAAAAATTAGATTTTGGTACAAGGTTCCAGAATAGCAATTCAAAGGAATCAAGTCTTCTAATTATTTAAAGCACTGCAGTGCAAACTTTCCCAATTGCCATGACGATGTGTCTAACACTGCCATGGAGAAGCCCAGCACAAGGTGTTGAGTGGGTGTTTCATACTCCTTGCTTATTAAAACCTCGGTTTCTGCTCAGGCTTTCACAGGGGCTCCCAATTAGTGCCAATTGTGGTGATAGTTTTGACCATGTGGATGCTTTTCTTCCAGGAAATGGAGTCCCACTGCAGCTGTGAAACAAGGATTCCTCAGTCGAAAAATAAATCTAGGAGTAGCATCTCTGAATATGGTTTAAATTATATATTTGCATTGTTTTAAATCCTTCAGATATCAAGCTTATAAAAAATGTATTATGAGGAAAACAATGGTAAATAATAATACCAAAATATATTCTGTTCTTTAAGATAGCAGGAGCAATTACTTTTCAGAAACCAGAGGAGAGCAGTGATAGGGAGCAGTTAATATTAGTGACAGGCTGCAAATGTGAGATAATTTTACACAAAGCCACTACTATCACAAGGTATTACTTAAATTATTTGTCTGTGTTCTAAAAATCATTTGGACCAGCCATACCTGACTCTTAGTGCATATCAGTATCTGTTACTATTAAAATAAATCAATTCTCCAAAGATTTTATTGAAAGAACTTTTTGCATTTCAAAGAGGATTTGAGCTGTATTACTTGGGTTACTTCTGAAATTAAGGCATGTAAGTGATGAGCATTTCTATAGAGACAGAATGACTTGAGGTCAATGCAATTTTGTCTCCATCAAAATTCATTATACTTGTTGGGAAATGTAACAATGAGAGAGGACTGGGAATCTTCAGAGGATGTATAAAGGCTCGGAAGCTTTTGGCTTGGCATCATTAGCAAATTCTTATTCATACAAATTGAATAGAAGGAAAACAGAGAAACAGAATGGAAGAAAACTCCTGCACACATGCATGCTAATGCATGTGAGCACACAGAAAGCAGAAGTGATGGCAGTGGAGACACAGCTCAGAGGAAGCCTGAATGGCCTGTAAGCAGTCCCCAATGTGTGAGAGAGACCAGATCAGACCAGATAGAAGTAAGTTTACTGCTCCTACCGAATTTCAGTGGCTTTGATGCTTCCCCCTTGAAGCTTCAGACCTGTAAGCATGGAGTGGGAGGTGGTATTCCTGGCAGACAAGGAGGGCTTTTTGTTTTATTAGGGCAAAATCATCAGTAGCACATTATTAACCAACACCTGGCCAGAGGTTCTGAGAAAGGCAGCAGAGAGGCTTAGCTAGGCAAGTACCGATTTCTTAAAAGATCAATCTCAAAATAAACTTATGCATCCCTGGATCTCCCTTACCCTCTTAATCCAGAAGCCTCATAGCAAAATTATTCTTGTAAAATACAAATCTCATCCTAGTTGGAACTACCCTGATGAGTAGTCATCACTTGGATGTTTAGGCCAAAGGCAAAAGGCCTCCCTCTTTCCTAGTCTAGCTTATTTCTTCAGAAGGGGATGTCCTGTTTGTTGAACCAGTAGGAACATCAGTCGCAGCAGGAGGAAGGTGGGAGCTACGTCAATGCACAGGGAGAAATGCTAAACTTCTTTTGTCCCCGTATTAACTTTCGTAACAGGAATTGCTCTGGAAACAGGATAGTTTGTTTCTTCTCACGTTCGCACCACATACTCCCTGTGTATTTGAACTAAATTTGGCTCAGGTGATCATTTAGATTGTCTATGCAACTAGTCAAAACACTAACAGCTGAAAGGGAAAGATGAGCAGATATTAGTTCTGGAATAGCTGTACTGTGGAAGGATGATTCAAAGACCCCTGTGATAATTTTTTTTTTTTTAAGTATTGAGGGATACCAGATATTTTCAGCTTTTTAAACATTTTCATTTAGCATCTTTCTGTTGGTTTAATGGTTTGTTTGTTTTTTCCTGACAGGCTGTTCTGAAAAAAAAGCTATATGATTGGCTTTGCTTTAGAAAATCTGAAATCTGCCAGAGAAAAAGAAAACTGACATTTCCACCTGTCCATTAGATGAACTGGTCAAGTAATTGGATTTATACACTATTAGCATAGAAATGGCAACTTCTGTTTTCATTAATTGCATACAAACTTCTGCTCTACCAGTTCTGAGCACAGAATCAGCTTTACTGTTCAGTCTGTGCCTAAGCAAAACATAAATTTGGTCTTTTGGTAAGAGAAATGTATGTTCAGTCCTTGTCATATATTGTGCCAACCTCTTTAGATCAAGCTAGCTACCAAGCAGACTTTGGTCATCATGTTTTTCTTCCAGGTCCAGCCAGCACAGCGGGAAAATTCTGTCACACATTAGCACTCCTGGACTTCTGCTTACACTAGATGTTCACAAAGAGACGTATTCAAGCTATTACTCCTAACCAGAAAAAGATTTCTTCCCATCTCATCCCACAGTGACCTCATTTGGTTATTTGTGCTCTTGTCCCTACCAGACCACTTCATTGATCTTCAGGCCTGAAGACTTCTGTCTTCAGACAAGCATGAGCAGCCAGAGCTGCCATTTATCCTCTGCTGTTGGACTCCATTTTGATGGAATGGAGTCAAGTTCAGGATGTTTGGGAAAAGTTGGGAACTAACATTCATGCTAAGTTTAAGCCTGGTATCCTCTACTAATCAGTAGACAGAGAAGTTCTTTCTGAGGTGCTCTGAATTGCCCTTTTGTAGACCCCGCTTAGCCTATCTGGGTTTGTAGGGAGCTAAACTGGGTTTAGCACGACTGAACAAGTGCACGGGAGTGAAATCCATTAACACCTACTAGACACAAAGTCACCATCTCTGACTGGGCTGCAAAATGTCAGAGGCTAGGAAACTGTGTCCTGGAGAAGTAACTTTACATATTTGCTCTATTTTTTTACTCTTCCTGAGGCATTTTCTGTTGGCTACTTCTAACAGGACACTGGACGTTTGGTCTGCCCCAGTATAACAGTTTTATGAGTACTCTGCATTTACTTTTATCTACGGTATGCAACAGCCTGAACCCAGAGAAGCTGAAAATCTTCACCTGTCCTAGAAGATAAATGATATACTGCAGTTCTGCTCTCCCAACACACCAGAAATTTCCACAATAATGGTAAACCTTGCCTCCAGAGCTTTTGAAGATCTGGCTCGCAGATACCTCTCCTTTTCTAATCATTGAGCAGTCTGACCATCAAACTTATGGCTATGAATTCCACCAGCTGTCTAGATGCTGATGTACTTTAGTGTTGCCAGTGTTAAGACTGAATATACAGCTTTGTCTTCATTTCAGAAAGACTGATACCTGAAAAAGGGAGGTTGTATGTACCTTGCCCAACAAAGTCTTAAATAAGCAGCCTGCAAGAAAAGAGACTAGAGGTAGAATCATAGAATCATAGAATCATTAAGGTTGGAAAAGACCTCTAGGATCATCAAGTCCAACCATCAATCCAACACCACCATGCCCACTAAACCATGTCCCTAAGCGCCTCATCTACACGTCTTTTAAATACTTCCAGGGATGGTGACTCCACCACTTCCCTGGGCAGCCTGTTCCAAGGCCTGACCACTCTTTCAGGAAAGAAATTTTTCCTAACGTCCAGTCTAAACCTCCCTTGGCGCAACTTGAGGTCATTTCCTCTCATCCTAGGTCTAAGAGTGAAAAGGATTAGCACTCTGGAGCATGCAAGGACACATGACACGTTACTGTGTTTAAGACAAAGGATGTACTAAGCATGAGTTTCAGATACTTAATACACAGTAACTATCTATTTTAAGGGAAAATGTTGTAGGTACTTTCTACACTTAGAACCCAGTCAGAGTGCACTGAAGGTAAAGAAAAAATGTTCATGAACTTTGGAGGGCTTTGGATCAGGCTCTTACGGGACAGCAAACATCAAAAAACAGGTCACGTTGTGTTTTAGCTGTGCCCGGTGCCAAGGACTGCTTCTTTTTTTAAGAATTTTTTGGTGTAATAAAGTTGTAGGGAGCATCCTGGGAATTAATTTGCCCCTTTTCTAAAACCAGACAGTCTACTATATAATGTAAATGACAGTTTCAGAGTCTGTAATGGCTTTCGTACTTGGTTATAAATCAGTCACTGCTGAGATGCCAGGAAGGTTATAAAAAACTCTGCAGCGTAGCGAAGCCTTGATGTTGATGTGTGGAGCAAACAAGAGCACAGTTGCAGTATTCCTTCCTGAATCAAAGCAATGTTTCTTTTTCACATCTTGACCTACCTTAACTTCTCCACCAAGAGAGGAGGAATGGGAAATGCATAACTAAAATCTTCTGCCTTTACTATCACTGAAAATTGAGGGGAAAAGTCATTGAACAAATCTCTCTGTATGCCATCTGTATTTTTGTCAAGCTCCCTCACATCTGCAAAGCACCAATGATCAGGAAAGTTCTAAGGCAACATCTCAGAAACATTTTACCTAAAGTTGCAATGGCAAATTGTGTTATAATATAAGTCTGAAAAAATTCTTCCCACACCAAGCAACATTTCATGCCAGGTTTATGTAACCTTTATAGTATGTTCCCTCCACATACGGTAGTCTGTCTGGAGACTATCAAAGTAAGCTTTGTAGGGAATTCTGATAACCATATTAAACCAAGGAAGGGTTTTGTTGTGATGAATCTTATTTAGCTGCTTTAGCCCTGCCATATGCTCAGTTCAAGGAAATATGGTACTCCTTCATTGCAGTTGTACAAAGAGGAATTTTTAGGTTATTTAACTTCGAAGACTTTGCAGACTAAATTCAAATTTTTTTTTTCTCCATTGTGACATAAATGCACACCCACATGTGAGAAAGTATATCCCACAGCAAGATACATTTATAGAAAAGCTAGCTATACATATTGTGCTGCATCAACAATGATATCAGTGGAAACAAAAAAACCAAAGTTCAAATCTGTTTTGCTTGTGTCCAGTTATTGCCCGAGTTAGACAGAATGACAGTTTGTAACACTTGCTAAAACCATACTTTTCTTGAAGTCAAAGAGAATTGCTCTATGCAACAAGAATATGTTTTTTAAGAAAATCTTGAGTGTTATTTAGGAAGAAAAAAACATTGTAAGCCTCTTGCATACATTTGCACCCCGAAAACAAAAACCAGTAGCTGCTTATGATAATAGTTCCTAAAAAGAAAATTAAATATGAATTCAGAATAAACTGAACCTGAAATGAAATAGCTACACTTGCAGCAAGCACCTTAGATCTCAGCCTTGCTCCATAAGGTTTCAGGTTTTGCTAGGCAACTGTACATGCACCTTTTAAATTTTAAAGGCATTGCATCTATTGTCTGTGGGAGTAAAAAATAAATGCTTCACATGACTTGGCTACCTGGGAGAGGCTTTATGCTGAGAAATTAGCTATGTATGTGTGGTCAGTTTATAGTAGCGAGGGCAAAAGTAGAGAGAATTAAGTTGGGGATTTTCAGCAAAGAAAAAACTTTGGACAATACAGATTGGACAACCCAGTGTAAATTAAGAAAGACAATTAATTTAGTATATGGCATAACACAATCTGCAGCACTTCTGGCTCAGTGTTAGTAAAACATTTCTACTAGTTAGGAAAAATAACACTTTCTAATTACAATTAATGTAAGTGAAATGTACACATATCACTTTGTAGAAGCAAAATATCCTGGGTAAAATTCTGAATAATTCTTACCAGAGTTTTTTCTTAGTGTGATTCTGGTTATGAAGTCTTGGTTTACTAAATTAACTACGTGAGGAACATGTTTGACCAGGAATTCCATGGTTTCTTCCCTGAACATGACATTAAGTCTGAAAGGTTTCATCTGATTAAAAAAAAGTATGCAAAGTAGGACACAATTATATTACAAGACCTTGCACTCATTGTGCATACCTTTTCATCAGGCAGGAAAGGGAACAAGTCACTGAAGCCGTGTTGTCCCCTGAGAGACAGGACGTGGTTTGACACAAGTAATGCAACGGATCATTTGAATTGCAAAGAATTCATGGTTTAATCTCTACATTACACGCATATTGATAGTGATAGGATTAGATCTTCTTTCCAAAGATGTTGGTGGTGTTTTGTTATTAATAGTATTAATATTAATATTAATGGAGTGTTTGCAAGTTCTTATTCAGGACTAGGGCTTTATTATGTCAGATGCTATGAACACACACACAGCGATGGTGGTCCCTCACTGAAAGATCTTTCAAATCAGAGTTCTTCAACAATTGATTTATAATTACATTATTTTTCTTATGAGTCAGCCTGTTCCTCAAGCCAGAAACAATTTGATTTTTAGGAGGTCAGAGTTGAACCATTATCAGAAGCTGTGTCAGTAATAACCTTCCTCACATTAATGCTGGTGAATATCGAAGACCAGATATACCATGTCATAATGTCCATTAATGAGAATCTTTTCTTCAGACGGGTTAATGCCAGAAATTGCTTAATGCTGGCTTATACTTAACATTTTTTACTAACTATATTCCTCAGTTTTTTCAGTAGGAGAGTTATCTGAACTCCATCATTAGTTTTCACCATTCTTTCCCTGATTTTACTCTGCCTATAGGAATAAGTCACTTAAATGTTAGAACAATACTACTGCTACTACTACAGTTTTGGTTAGTAAGTTTGTTTAAAAGCAAAACCAAAGCATAACTATCCCCAGGAAAGTAAATGTTGCAGCTTATTCCCAGAATAAACAGAAAACCCGAGAGAGCAAAGTTTTATGTTCCTTTGACCAAAAAACCCCGTATATTTCTTTCCATTCCATTCCAACAAGCATGAATATTCTCACTCGCCCACGGTGGCAAGTGCAGGAGTGCAGAAGCTGGCACTTGGAGCTGGAATACCTGTGTGCCTGAAGACGTTGCTGTCAAAAAAATAGTTTCTTTTCCCAGATAGTCATGAGATAATGGAGCAGAGTCGATCCCAACACCCACTTCTGACTAACTCCCAGCATAATTAGAAAGCTTAGATTAAAGCCTTTCACTTCTAAAATGAAATGTCTGCAGGACCAAGCCTTAATAATTATGAAGTGGGAGGAATCAGGCATAGTGTGTGGAAAATGCAAATGCTACAGGAGGTGGCCTGCAGGTAGCTGGATTATTTTGGCATGCCTGTTTTAATAACGGCTATGGCTGGGAAGAGGTTGCAGGCACTCAGGTCTCCCAGAAGTGTTTTCTGAGTTTCCTGGACCAGTCAGGTAAGTAAACAGGAGGAGGAACCTAGGAAGACGTTGAGCTAGAAAATATACAGAAAGGCTCTATGTATCTGTCACCCTCTTAGATGTCCTTTAGTCGGGAGTCCACAGGAGACAGCTGCCTTCAAAGCCTTGCAGACCATTTAGAAACAGTTCTCACTGGATCCCTGCTTCTCTTCTCTTTGTGTACTTTCACTGCTCTCAGCTGAAAAAGTAACTGGCTTCAAATAATGGCCTGGAGTTGGCTAAAGTTCTGGAAAAAAATACTGGTAAAATCATACTGTGCTAATTAGTGCTGGGCAAATGTTTAAAGACAGAAGCATAAATAGGGAAATGCTCTGTTTGTAGTCAAGCACTACAAAATCCACTTAGTATGGCAGTGGTAAGGCAAACCGGTGTCAAAGAAGACAGAAATAAAAGCTGAAATTTGACATACAAACTAATTAGCCAACATGGGAGTAATACATTTCAAAGTTTCATAGACTTTCGTAATGAATTAAGGGCTTAGACACTCTTTGTTCTATCGTACGATCAATACAAGTGCAAGCGCTCTTTCAGAAATCACAGTAGTATTTAGTTACTTCAAATTCTCATTGTCAAAATTTCAAAAGGAACTAATTCTGCACTAACGAGCAAGCAACCTGAAAGGTTTCTTGTTTGTAAATTTGGTTTGGTTTAATCTGCAAGAGTTCAAAGAAAGCAGCTATGACTACTGAGGGTGTAGTGTAGTTGATATCAGTTTAAGGATTTCAATAATAAAAACATCTGCTTACCTTCAGATCCAGATTTTGGGAAACATCACAGCAGAAACATCCTGAAGGACTGGAGATGGTCCCACTGTGTTACATGCTTTGCGAATGCTTAAAAATGACCATCCTTGCCCCATGACAACCATGACAACAGGCTTCAAGTATGGGGGAAGTATATAGAACATATGAGAAAATATTATTTTCCACAGAAGGTATTTATATTATTTACCACATTCGAACCACTGTCAAAATTAGTTTGCAGGCATCATGGCAAAGGACACCACAGGGAAGATTTTGTGGTGATTCTACGGATCTTTGCTTTGGCAGGAGGGTCAACAGTGACAATAACACGGCAAGGGAAACAGATCTTGCAGACCAGTTTAAATATGTAGGGTAAGGTGGCAATGTGCAGGTGTGACCATCACAGTACTAAATGAGAACTGCAGTGTCCCACTCTGTTCAAGAAGATTTTTATAATCTTTATTGAGAGCAAATTCAGCAAGACACAGAAGCCAAAAGGAGAGGTGTGAGGACCAGGAGAGCAGCATACAGGACAGCCAAGGAGCTGATACATGAACGGGAGAAAGGCAGAAGGGGCTGGAGGGGGAAGAGGATTCACTGGTTAGGTTTAGTAGGTTTAACTCGTGAGCAAAAAGTGTCAAAAGAAATAACAAGTAGTAAAGGGGAACTGAAAATTACTTGTGCAAGTGAAGAAGAGCCAAGCAAAGGAAAGCAGCCAAGAAATCTCTGTGTATGTCAGAAAGTGAGAGAGGAGAGTTGTAGGAGGGGAAGTCAACAAGAGAATTAGAGGAAGGGGAAGGACAAGTACTCCGTCAACTTTCTGTTTGAGGAAAGATCCCATAAAGCAAGAGAAGTGGAGTGAGAAGAGGAAGATGTAAAAGAAGTGATGCAAAGATAGTAGGAAAACAGCAGACTACTACTGGAAAAAGATGCCCGAGACTGGGGCTGCCCTCAACCACCCCCCAGCCTGTCCTGCTCCCTGGCTGGGGGCAGCCAGGCAGGGTATCACTAGCCAGGGACCATCCCACTACCTCCTGGCCACCTGAGCTGGTGACCAGACACCCTCATTTTTGCCACTCTGGCAAGGGGTGAGAAGGCCTTAGTGGTTTCCTAAATTTTGTTCTCCTTCAAACTTTTCTGAAGTTTGAACTCTCTCCAGAGAGGAAAGCAGTGACTCTGAATCTCCCACCCATTGCCTTACATAGCAGGTTCACCCCAGTGATCCTCCTGATGTTCACGAGGCTGGAGAACCCTGAGGTCAAACAAGGAAGGAGTTACCAACTCTATAATTTGGAGTTGGGTGTCTCATTTCCATCAGCTTCTGGATTTAGTGGTCTAAGTGCCTTAAAATAGAGCTGCTTAAGGCCCCATATATCACCTAAAATGGCAGCCTAAATTAGTCCAAGTACAGCAATCCACTCCCTGGAGGGATTGTATCTTAGTCAGCAGCCAAAAGTCTTATGCCACTAGTTATGAAAAATACAGCTGGTTGATCATTATCAAATAATTTAAATTGAACTTCAAAGGTAATATTTGTAGCTTTAAAATGTGCCCTTATATCAAAAATCAAGATCAGAGTATATGTTGATTTAAAAGAGTAGGAAAAGAGTAATAAAGTGTGTTCTGGAAGTATGTTACATAGTTTGGAAGCAGAACAGACTAACTTAGGGGGCAGTGTATTATCTTACTACTCCCAGGATCACTATCATAGTAAACAGCACATTTGTCATGGAATGAGACGTTTTGTCAGGAGTGAGACAAATTCCAGCACTCTTCCTTTAGGAAAAATGTAGTGCCCTCCATTAGTCCTTGAGTGATCACTCCTTACTCAAAGCCCTACAAATAAAAACAACAGTTACAAAGGGGTGAGTTGAGATGAATTTATACTCTACCCATTGCAATTCTGAGATGGGACTGTATGGAGAATATGAACCTGGACCAAGATTACCGAAGTGGTTTAAACTATTGGTAAACCCTGAAGTAAAGGTATTTCAAGTACCTTTTATCCAGAAAATATTTTAAATACAAACCCAACCCAATCTGCACCAGGTATTTTTCTTAAACAGTTCTTAAAGGATCCAATCTTTAAGTTTCTAAGTGTCTTCTGTGAAGTACTGAGCACTGTCAGTTTTCATGGTCATCAATCATTTCTTCCAGCACAGAAATTCAGAACACTTTCCTCTCTAAGGTCCATTAAGGTCAATGAGGAACAGGAGGTGGGTGAAAAGAGAGACAAATGCATGCAGAACTGCCACTGCTGATCTGGGTAACCAGGTACAGGAAATGGGAATCCAACTACTAAAGCGGTCTTTGTTAAGAAACCTGCTGTAGCACCCCTTTCTTAGACCATCAGTGTCACAATTTTATGAACATATACTGCTGTCATTTTACACTCCTAGCCCTGCGACTGCTGAGTTAAAAGTTTAACCACACTATCTGTTAGAGCCTCCAAGGCTTCCACAGTGAGCTGAGAGCTTCAGTGCTTCCATTTGTAGTGTATGAATAATGCATATAGCTTTAACATCTCAGAAATCTTATTAGCCCTCCTGTAATGGGGCTTCTTATTATCAACACCAAAGTTTCTGTGAGGTTTTATGTGTGATAAAAGTAACAATGCAGCGTGAAACACATACGTCCCTGCCAAAATCAATAATCACTCAAATTTGGGCAAGTGAACTCTGTAAATATAGAGGGAAAAGAATGTCCCTGCCAGCTTAAGAGAATGCCTATCTTAACAGTTCTGTAATTGCAAAAAATGGCCATCATCCTTCATCTTCTCCCTTCTAAATGTGCTTTCACTCCTGTATTCATTTGTCAGTCCATATGATGATTACTGCACATCTCGTGCTGGGTATGTGTTCCTAGTTACCAGTTATTTAAGAAGCAAAGCCAAAAATTGGTTACCACTATGTGTCTCCAGAAGAAGGAATGAGTGAGCAAAACCCCAGCCTGCAGCTAGTCAGCTCTACATAGAAATGCATCGCTAAGATACCTGGCCTGTTTTTATTTACTGTCCTAGAATGGCAGTTGAATGTGGGCAAATTGGGAAGCTGGAGAGAGGAGTACTGACTTCTGCTTTCTGCCGTGGCACTGATTCACGGTGGAATCCCACCAGATATGCCTGGTGACATGTGCAGCCACTACTTCTGCAAAACAGGTCTTTACCCCCTCACACATATGCTTATTATTCTGTACCTGGGTAGGCATTATGGGCATGATAATATTTTTTTTATTGGACTGTAGTTTCATGAAGATTAGTTAAATTTACATTTTAAGTTCAGTGCTTGCAATCCATGGATAAAATATATTTTAGGAAAATATTGTTTAAATTTCAATCAGTGGAATCCACACGTTTAGACATGCTCAGCTAATTACTTCTAGTCCTTATCAGCTCTACCAGTGAATAAAAAAATCTTTGCTGTAGGCAGTATCAGGACCCAAAAGAATGGAAAATACTGTGAGGAAATAATTTTCATGAAGAAAATACGAAGAAATTCTTTCTGCATCCAAGTGATCTCTTGATAAAAGGTCATCCTGCAGAAACCACAATTTGAGTACTAGTATCTGCCTCACTGCAGCTTATCTTCATTAAAGTCAGTGAGGCTTCTCATGAGTGGACCACAGCATCTATTTAAACCCGCTTGAAAGCAGCTGGGGACTGCTCTTTGGAGCATTCAAAGCATCAGCTGATGGTATTCTTGGAACAAAGAAGATTCATTCAACCTTTGGCTGATAAATCATACTTCCGTGGAAAAAGTTTATCAGCCTTTAGGATACATTTTCATATTGACATATGGTTGTATTTGTTTAAGCGGTTTTCCTTCTATTTTTCAAAATAATACATAGAATCCAACAAATTGCTTCCTGTTATATATTTGTCACTGACATGAGTTCTAGAATGGCGTTAGGAAACACAGAACATTGCACTTAGATAAGAAAAGGCCTGGATTTATTTTTAATATGCTATGTATCCATTTGGTATATAATTTGAATTACTATCAATATAGTATCATCCCATTACTCAGTAAGGGAGCTGTCAGGGACATATGAACAGATTACTGAATTCTTCTATGGCATTTCTGATATCTAGCATAATTATTCACAAAAATACTACAGAAGACAAGCAAATAGATTCTTGTCAGTTGGAGCAGGGAGAAACTAGAGAAAACATTTCTCTAGTAATACATTAAAGTACACATATATGAACACAAGCCTTTGAAGAATTGACACTGTATATGTACAGTGACTTTCCAAAAATTGATCTCTGCATGAGACAAATGGCAGAGGATCATGATGATAATTTTGTTGATATAAGGTTTGGAGAACTCCAGTTTTGATCCGGTTTAGTCTCTGTTGATTAAAGTATAAAATTATTTGTGTTTCAATTCTTTGCATGCAAAGTATGACCAAAATTTTGCTATATATTGCTTTGACAAAGTGTGTCACATCACCATGAGACTCTTAGCCAAGCCAAGGTTTGCTGTTCAGGCACTATTGAGAAGAGCATAATTTGCAGCAAGCTTAGAAATGTTTATGCACGTGCTTAATTTTCTGCTACGAGTGGCCCCACAGAAGCAAATGAAGCTGTTCTCATCAGCAAAGTTAAACATGCACAGATATGTAGGTGATAACAGGGATCCAGCCTGCAGTTAGATTC
Organism: Fulmarus glacialis; assembly: GCF_000690835.1. NCBI lineage: Eukaryota > Metazoa > Chordata > Aves > Procellariiformes > Procellariidae > Fulmarus > Fulmarus glacialis. Next base: position 25,504 of record NW_009218579.1, read on the forward strand.
AGACAAGAACTGAAGGGCGTTTGGGTTGAGTTTAGGATTCAAGCACCAAAAGGTATCATGCTTTCTAGTCAGAAATAGTTTTTTAATTACATTTCTGACTTTCAGCTCAAAAATGGATTTGCAACAACACTGAGTACTGCCTTTGTGTTCTCCGCATCTTCTCAATCAAAACATCTAGTGAGACTGTTATGAAGATAAACGGCATGATTTTCAAAACACAGAGGGGAAAGGGAAAGGAGTGTCCTTTCCGTCACACAAATGGGAAAGAGAATTTCTAAAGGATTCTCTGTGCCGAAGGGTGAAATGGTAAAAGCTTGGTTTTGCAAGGAGATAGACTTCCCCTGATTTTGGGGGCAGGAAAAGGTGCTTAGGCCTTCATAAAGCTAGAATATTTGTGACTTGTCCCAGTGGAAGCTGAAAGAAGAAGTAAGAGTAGACTCTTGTGTAGAATTTCTTGCCCCTGACTCTACACCTACAACAAGCCACTGCAGTGCATGCATGCCTCGGTGTGGGATCCTATCCATTTATTACATAGCTAAGAAAATGTGAGGCACTTGAAGAACAAATTGCAAGTCTCAAGGCAAGCTTAGAGATCTTAAATTAGCAAAACCAAATTTAAATATAGCTCCAGATGTGGAGTACACAGCTGGCTCATCATGCTAGCTTGCATTTGAGCAACTCCACTGAAATAAATGAAGTAAGACCACCGCATATAAGAAACCAACCAGAAGTGATCTACCACCCCCTTCTCCCATGCCCAACCGCAAAATCAGATCAATGGTTGTCTTAGTGAAAAACATTCACGTAGAAGCAATCTGTTAAAATTCATAGTAGACATTCACCAAAATATTCAGGATAGATACGCTATCGTCTCGAAAAAATCTGATCTTCATTCTTGCCATAAAATATTCTGTTAGTTGGAAATGTTGGCGGGAGCAGGGGTGCCTGTGATAATAACCAAATTTAAGAACTTAGAAGATTTTTAGTACAGGAAGAAGCCAGTCTTATTCTCCTGCAGAGAATCCAGCATTTTGGATAGAGTTAAATTTAAAAATTGATGGGCGGAAGAAAGATACAAATCAGGGACTTACAGCCTTTCCCAAGATAAGTGTTTACTTACTTATTGGTCAGCTTTCCAATTTAATGAAGAATGATATCCTCAAGTTCATCTTGTTCACATGGAACTACAGAAAAATAGAAGTGGAAGGGATTTTCAGAGACAGTGGAGTCTGTCCCCCTGCTCTGTAGTACAAGCAGGTATACCAACATCATTCATGACAAAAATTGAGCATCCTTTTCTTAAAATTGCCATGTGCTGAAAACCTTCAAGCAGTGTCCCTTGGAAACAGAGGCAGGGAGGAGAGGAAAGTGGGAGATTCACGAAAAGGTGTCAAGAAGACCACAAAGCAGTGAGCAGCAGCTCTTTTTCACCTGGAAGTGAGAACGGGTTGTGGCCACTGGCTGTGACCATTCATGGGAAGCAGAGAGCTGATAACTAACATTAAGTGCAGGCATGTAGCAATTCTTCCTGGGAGGAATGAACATTTTCAATGTAAGGCATCACATGGGAGCAAATGATCCAGAAGGAACTCACACTTCCAAAAAGCTGGAGGAGCACTGGTTTTGGATATCTATTTTCTATTCGAATTGCTAGCCATTCTTTTCCTCTTAATTGTGATACAAATCTTACTTGCTTCAGTTTAAACCTATTGCTTTTTATTCCATCCATGTCTCCATCTTTCCTGATGAGCATTCTCGCTGATGGGTTTATTTTAATTGGTCTTCATGTCTCTTGAACCATGGGTATACGGTATGGCCTTGTACCCAGTTTTTCATATAGCTGTCTATCAGTTTCAGTGAGAATAAATTTTCTTGGATGGGTTGTATGAGCATGTAATGAAAAAATTTCAAAACACACAAGACATATACTACTTTTATCCCACTCACAAAGCATATTATCTTGTCCTAGAAGGAGGTTACAGCAGTCTGATGTGATTTGTTCTTGAAAAATCTTTTTTCCTCATTGTCTACTAATTCTCACCCATGCTTTGCTTATTTGTTCCAGAATTTTCAAGAGATAGAAAGCTACTTGACCAGAGCCAAAACTCTGGCTGTCCTTTTTCCTCTTTTTTAAGGATTACTACATCTAGACTTTTCCATCCTTTCACAAGCTTACCCATCATCCACAGTTTTTCAGATCACCACTCTCTGTTCTAAAATAGCCCTTCTCCGTTCTCAGGCTAGTGTAACTCATCTGTGAACTGCTAAACAATTTGAAAGTACCTTAAAGAAACTAACTTGTGCACCTAAACTTTTCATCCAAAATCTAGCCTGGTTTTGTACTCTTTTTACTCTCATATTATTTATATAAGTTGACTGTTTATGGTTAGTCTTTCAAAAAGATATTAACCACTTCAGACTTCTTTCCTTTATCCATTAATATCATTCATCCATTGTTGAATAGCTGGCAAATATTTTGTCTTCCTCTTAAGACTTAACATATTTTTAAAATTAAATATTTTTAGCTTTTCTTAGCCTTCCTTTCATATCCTTCCATTTTTCCTTTGTATGCTACAATTACTTATCATTTAAATGCATCTTTCAAATCTGATCTTGTTTCTGCTTTATCTACACTTTCTCTTTTTCCTGTGAGGCCATTGCAGAGTTATCGGTATAGTTAGCTTAGTCTTCTAGTACCTTTCCATTGCTCCTCTCACTGGGACAGTTAACATTCACAGTTCTGGTGTTACTACTGCCTGGAACAGTGAGTTTCCCAGAATCTGGTCTATCCAGCAGCTTCACTCATAAAGAATACAAGCTGAAAGTCATCATAGCTATTCTGATATTTTAATACTTCTCCACCCTTTTTTCACTTGACACATTTAAGACCACATCCAGAGGTGGAGGAAAAGCAAGGCTGGGGAAACGTTCTCTAATTGTACTCATGAACGGGGAGAAATATTTTCATTCTTTTCAATTTTCTAAAAACAGGTAAGCATGGAAACATTTTCAACATTAAAAAAGAATAAAATACATTGTGAGTATTTACCTGAAACCATTGAAGCTATTTATTTTGCTGAGCACTGAAGAAAAGTTTATAGTATCTCAAGCCAAATTGACTACTGGTGTCAATAACAATGCTTTATGTAAACATGAGATAAGATCTCAATTTGGTAAACGTCATATTTCTTACAAGTCACTGTTAAATTTTAAACTTTTCATGTATCAGGAAAGTGCATGAAAAACTGATCCTCAGGAACAAATTGAAGGAAAACTGAATTTTATGCTAGTTCAATGATAATAGCAAAAGTTCTTCGTACAGATCTAGCACTTTCAGGCAATTTCTAAAATTTTTAGAAAAACATGTTAATGTACAAGATTTGATACTCACTTTTTATTCATGGAGAAACTGAGAGACTGAATGACACCACAAGGGTTAGAGTGGTAACTGAAGCACAAAAAGTGTTTTAGTCATAAAATACCTAAATTATCTGATGGTGGTGCTAACAGGATCTAAATATTTTTTTAATTTTTGACAATTTTTTTTTTTTCACTGACTCTTGTGAAACTAATATTTTACTTTGGCTAAAACTGTAAAACCTTGGAATATGATTCTGTTCATAAAGCTCCATTTTTGTAATGGACTGTAAAAATTCTCCTAGCATCAACTGGTATACTCTGATTAAGTATGAAAACTCTTGGCGGTTAGTTTTGCTCAGAGTACCGTGGACATGTGCAATATATGCTATTACAATTAACGACTGAAAACAAACAAACAAACAAACAAACAAAACCAAAGAAGGAAGAAGTTTCTAAATATTCCTAAATAGTCCTCAGTTTTTCTATTTATATTCCAGCGTGGCATGTGTGACTCTGGGATGTGTGCTATATGGTTAATAGCAAAAATAAACAAAATAAAAGAATATCCTTCTTGGAGCACCATCAAGGGATAGGAGGAAGAACTTGAGAAATAGGGAGTTATTTTTCTTCAGAGATGCTCGGCTACATTACACCAGGTCATAATTAAATCAGCACAGAGTGATATCTCCGGAACACCTGTTGTAAGTCAGACTGGTATTAATCATCTCCAAGGTGATCCCAGTTACTATGGGAACTATGATATTTGTTTGTGTTCTTAGCACTGGCTGGTCGCCCAAGTTTGGCAGCCTCCTTATAGTAATCCAGCAGATTAGAAATGTTAAGTCTCCGTCATGAATTTTTCATTTCTGCTGTCAGTATGAATCTGTCCTTTACAGAAATAATTACTAATTAATAAATCCTACTCTGTGTTCAGATGGGAAAGGTTGTCTATGCTAAACCTGCCCTTTTGTAACCAAGCTGTTTAAACCTTTTTGGATTTTGTCAAGCAAAGAAAGCATCATTTTTTCACTCGCTAAGCTCTTCTTTCAAAAATGTGTAAACTCCTTGCTATTTCTTTTTTCCTGTGACTTTTAGAAATATTTATTGAAAAAAGATGGATCATCCCGAATGGAGGCTTGACTCAGATAGATCGTTCCCTCTTGTTTAATTAATTTCTGTTCTCCAGCTGCTCCAGAGAATTTCTCTGGTTAATGAAAGAGGGTCTGAAGGTACAAGTGAACACTTGGACCAGCTCTAGCACCCTTGTCCTCTCCCAGAGCCGAGTGAGACCTGGCTCTGCCCTCACCACCCACCTGGGGGAGGCACAGGCTGTCCTGCACCCCACACAGGTCCCCACCACCCTGGGTGTCCCAGCAGGGGCAATCCCCAGCAGTGCTCTGGGTGGTCCTGCTGACTCCAGGGGGATTCATCACGGCTCAACCACGGAAAAAGTGCCTAGGATTTGTTAGATCCCATCAAACCCGATGCAGAACAGCAAAAGACTTGAGCTGACTGTCCCAGGAGTGGGAAAGCAAGGGAGAAAGAGAAGAGGAACAACCTAAAATTCCCAGTAACCCCCAAAAGTAATTTATCACCCTGGGAAAAAAATCTTGTGATCCTTGACTCTGTGCTAAAAAAGATATTGCACAAAAACCTGGATGAATTACTGAAAATGTAATTGGAGGAGGGGAAGGGAAAGCAGGCAGCTAGCTAGAGAGCATTTCATTTTCCTGCTTCTGTGGATATCTTTCCTCTGTGTAGATGCCATGCTTTGCTTCCCTTTTTCTTTTGACAGGAGGGAAGTGGACAGCCTTTATAAAGTCAGTTCCACTTGAATCATACAGAAAATCTGATCTCACTTCACTATGAAGCAATAAAAACTCTCAAAGACACCTTTATTGCAATGGCGAGGTATGGAGGTATCACAGTACCTGGTGTTGATATACTTCTTTTTTTCTACAAAGACATGCTTATCCTGAAGAAGCTGCAACCACCTTGCCCCTTCTTTTTACTCTTCTTTCTTTTTTTTCTTTAAAGGGCCTGTTTCAGCACCCATATCTAAACCTTACTCCAGCCTTTTATTTGATCTGAGCCAAGCACAGGAGAAGTTCAGGGGGCTCACTGCGAAGACTTTTTGCAGGAACGGGGCCTTAGTGGTAATACTGGAGAGTAGTCCAGACCTCTAACAGGATGGCAAAAGAAATTAGAGAACAACATACAGGAGCTGGGGAGGACAAGCTAGGAGGCAGAGTCTGGGCTGCTCTAGAGAAGAGCGCTTCTAGGCAGAGTGGAAATTTTCATCTGAACTCTATTGCTGATGTTTTGTTTTAGCCAAGCAAGTTCACTGGCAGCATTAATTTGTGCTGAGGAATTTGCATCTCCATTTGAAACAGTGCTGTCTTCCAAAATGTTATCTGAACACAAGATGTGAGAATGCTGAGGAAGAATCAGCCAAGTGTTTAGAGCCAACTGAAAGAAAATTTTGAAGTTTGAACATTTGAAAACCTGTACTAGCAGGTTAATTAACCTAAACCACCTGTATCACCTGAAAAAAACACCTACAGGAATCCCAGAAATATGGTGTTAGAACGTGTGGATGATCTATATTATGCTAGAAACTCTTCAAAGTATGACTATTCCACTATACACTTTGAATACAACAATGTAGAAACCTTATCACAACATAATTAACATGGATATATTCAATAAGAACAAAGAATTTAATTCAAAAATGAGATCCAAAAATGAATCTATAAAAATATTCTTGTGAAAACTTGAGAATACTTTTATCATTATTCTGTAGAAATAATGAAATAGAAATTAAAAAGGAGAAATTTTCATCCAGAATCAACTTTTCAGGTTCTTAACAGAGGATAAATTTGTCAAAGCATCTGATACTGAAAATTTGGCACAAAAAGTCTCTCCATTCTGCCACACCTTTCTGAATATTTTAATGCTAAAATATGTGAAGTGACATTCAGTAAGAATCACTGCAAATGTTTGCATCAGCTTTGGAGCATCACAGAAAAAACATAGTAATTTACAATTTCAGAGACAGGGGAAAAATAACTGGTGAATTAATTGACAAAAATATTGGCCACAGAAATTTTTACATTATTTGAAAAACCAATAAATACTATCAGAGTTCTGAGAATATTGTTTCTTTGCATATCACAGAGAACTGAAATAAATTATCATCAAAACCATAGATCTATTACCAGGAATAGACAACGTTATGGAGTTTCTAAGTACATAATTTACACTTCTCTAATTATCTCTGCCACATATTATGGAGGTTGTTCTTTACACTTATGAAATATTCATCAGGAAGATTATTTTATATTGTCAAACATTCACAATTGTAATCTTTCTCTTTTTTCTTTTCCAATAAAATAGACTTTTATCAAAACAAGTTTGATTTAATTTGCTTTGTTCCATGGAGAAGGAGCTTTCCAAGGACAAAAAAAGCAATAGCCACACAGGCAGTCACCTAATCCAAGGTTCCTGACCTAGTCCAATCGCTAATCTAATGTTTTGGCATGCTGCACCTCATTTTAGATATAATAGATTAGAACTTTTGACATTCTTAATTTGGAAAGACAAGGCATCCTCATAGTCACAATTCACTGAACTTTGTGCTACCAACAGCTCAGCACTTAATTGCACATACCAAAGAAATGCCAAAGGTTTATACCAATGTGTTCTCAACATTAATACTTCAGCCCAGTTGTAGCTATTTTGAATTTAGATACAGTATGTAAGACATGTAGATATGATCAAGCTAGAATTAATTAAGATCCTTAGTCACACTGAGCATGCCATAAATCAAAGCAAAAGTTAAAAAGAAAAACAAACTCTTTTTCAAGTTTCTCTGAGTGGATGCCACACAATACGAACTAGGAATTTGGGTTATTCTCTGCTCAGCCTACCATATTTTATGCATGTGTTCAGTAAAATACTCACAGAGATTCAAAACTCATTTAAGAGGATATCCTTCCTCATCAAAAATGAAAGAGCACATTACATGAGTAACGATGAGACTGAAATTAGGTCTTGTTCCTTAGAGGAGCACCAGCTCTGTCTAATTTAGAGGTAGTTATGGAAGAAAGGCAGTCCTGGTGTCACAACTGGTTTTTTTAATTGATGTTGTCCACAGGATATGGCCACACTCTGTGCATCACTCATGCAAGGCACCCTCA
>NW_009218579.1:33079-45677 GCF_000690835.1 Fulmarus glacialis
AAGATGCTGCTGTGAAGGAGATGATAGCTAAGCTGCTTAATCCTTTCATAAAGAATTTAGTACTTGTGAAATGTATCAGATGAAAGGGTCTTCAGAACTGTCTACCCGCATCATAGGTATGGCCAAACTTCCCCACAGAGATCTGGCAGTGTGCCTTGCTTCTCAGAAAAAGCTTCTTCAGAGATAACAGGGCAGTTCAGCCTCTGCTGCTGTGAAGGAGATGATAGCTAAGCTGCTTAATCCTTTCATAAAGAATTTAGTACTTGTGAAATGTATCAGATGAAAGGGTCTTCAGAACTGTCTACCCGCATCATAGGTATGGCCAAACTTCCCCACAGAGATCTGGCAGTGTGCCTTGCTTCTCAGAAAAAGCTTCTTCAGAGATAACAGGGCAGTTCAGCCTCTGCATCCAGCCACACTTTCTTTCCTCCGCCATCTACAGAGGTAGTCAACCCGCCTTCCTGCAGCTCATGTAGGGGACACCGCAGCTTACAGTGGCATATCAATAGCAAAACTAGGACTGTGTGATAACTATAAAATTTAGTACAGACATTTGAAATCTGTTCTGGTGGCTAATGCAGTGATACCAGGCAAGTATTTACAAAAACTAGGTTTTGGTTGCATAAATGCATAAATGTTTGGGAGTTACTGTTCTTCATAAATGCCAGTATCTCCATATACAGAAAAACTCTTGTGTATAAATAAGATTATTCAGTATTTGCTTTTCATCACTTTTCTGTTTAAAAAGCTTCTGACACCTAGGCAGACAATAAAGGAAATATTACGACAAATAGGGCTGCATTTTCCAAAGGCAGTTAACTGTTCGACTGACACAGGAATTTGCAAACTCTCATGAGCTTTGTTAAGAATACCAGCTTGGACGAGCATTCAAATGTCTCAGCTATTGTATAACAACCAGTGACATAAAGGCAAATCAGGTTGCAAAAACCCCTTTGGGGCTAAACACAAAGGTACAAACACAAAGGTACAAATTGGGACTAGCCTACTTTTGGATTAGTAGTGGTTAACCAGGTGAATATCTGCCTGCCATAAGTTCGAGTATTTCTCTGGGTATTTCTTTTCCAAATCAATATTTTACAATAAAATAATATTTTATGAAACAGCTAATATACCTTATTGCAGGAAGCAGATTTTAAAGATAAAAGCTGAAAACTTGGGAAGAGAAAGTGGAATATTATTTAAATCCTATCAGGAAGCCTGTAGTACAGGTTTGTATACATACAGGCTTTTGGTGGAAGGGCAGGGAGGAGTTATGCTTTAGCATAGCTGTTCACGACAGAAAAGGAACGAGATTTGCTTTTCCTGTTGTATTTTTATCGTCCAAGAGCTGAAAAGATAAATGGATATGTCATTATTTCCATAAGTGGAACTGTGCTGAAAAAGTACCAAATGGAAAATTAACCCCACATAAGCAACCATGCTAGAAATAAAAATGAAAATATTAAATGCTCTGCACATGCAGTGGGACAGCTCAGACATCAGTCTTTCATTCTGATTTCTTTCCTCTACAGGAATGCATCATTCACTGTTCTCAGCAAAGACCAGCATTGCTTGACAATGAATGTCAACTTAATGAAGCAGAAAAATTAATGTGAACACAGGCTGGTGAATTCAACTGCCACCTTCAGCTGACGTGAGGTGCTCACCCTGGGACGTGCCTAACAGGGGCCCAGCTCTTCATGCAACCGCCTCGACAGCAATGCCTGCACCCTCTGTAACAATACAAAGCTGCAGAAAATTTCAACCTGTGAAGTACTTCTGCAGGTGAACAGGTCATCTTTTAACATCAGCAAGTTTAAAGATTTATTTGACCTTAGACAAAACATGAAGTTGTATCTATCATCTCCCTCATCCGTGCCTTTTGGAAGAAGAGAGCTGGGCAAAATTTCTCGTGGAAAGTCTTGTGCAAGGCTTGCCTTCCAGGACTAATTTTTAGAACAGCAGTATGCTGTTGTTTGAAGAAAGAACACAAAGAATTGGTCAAATAAATGCAAATTATCACAATTCATTTTATTATTGAATTTAGTATATTGGTTTAAGGCCAATATTGGCCTTATGTATATTGGCTTATAGCTTAAGGTTGTACCCTAATAATCAATCATATATAGCTAGCTTAATTTTATACATTTTTTCAGTAAAGCTGTAACCAGATGCTGCAATGGAAGAAGCCACATCACAGCTGAAGAAATCTGCTTCCACTGTCACTGTAGCAGTGTAGGTCGCTCTAAATCCTAGTGAAAAATGCAGTGCTATGACCTATATACAGTATGTCAGTACACTTACAGATGGATGAAGCCAATGTGATATTACTGCTAGGTGGACAGAACTGTTGCCCCAGTGCCATCCTCAATGGTTAGACTATCACATGTCCTCTGACTTCTAATAAGTTTTAAATTCCTGCACTGCCTAATTAGGGAGAGTAATTCCCCAAGGTTCCCTTCCCTACCAGCAGAGAGAAATAGGCTCCTCCAGAAGGTTATTGGGGTTTTACACATGCTGGATCACCTACTATAGAGATTCCTTTTTTTTTTCATTAAAGGTAAAGAAGGCATTGAGCAACTTAACCTCACTTTCAAGTTTGTTTCAAGTATGACTGATACGTGTGTATATGTTTACATGGAAGGGAAAGGAAAAGGTTTCAAACTCCTTTGCATAACTAATAAGTTGCAATAGTTTTCTATCACAGTGTATGTTAACTAACTTCTGTAGCTATCAGTAGGAGCTATTGATTCAAGGAGAAATGACAAACTTGTGAATGTTTGTCAAGAAAAGTAACCCTCAAATCTGTCTTTTCTAAGCCCTGTGGATCATTTGCGAGAAGATGGACAGAATTATTGGTCAGCTGGGATCCAAGTCTTATTTTCATTATAACATAATTTATTCCCACATTTCAGCACTCTTATGACAGAATTATGTTCAGGGACATTAGAATAAATAAGAGTCAAACTGAATGCTACTAATGAGGGAACGTTGTCAGAGGGATAACAATGCAGTAATGGCAAAGATCATCCAGAGAAATGAATAACGTAATGGCTCGCTTTTTCTTTTAATTGCTTTTCCTTTTACTGAAAGATTGAGGCTCTGCTTTCCATCCAAATCTTTTCGCAAGTAATTAGTGGGTGCAAACTTCTGTCAGAAGTGAATATTTTTTCATAGTCCTCAAACCAAAGTAGGCAACAGAACATTAGCTCTGGCATTTCTAATTACAACTCTAATTATATAAAACCTTTTTGCCCAAAACAGCAAGAAACAGTTCCTACTGCTTAATGGGAGTAGAGCTCTCACCAGTCAACATTCTGGTACAGTATTCATCCATGTAAAAGTCAATTGCTGTATACTACCCACTGCCAACTGTTACCCACACGTAGCTTGAGTGGCAAAATCCATCCAGCAGTGTATGATCCTTCCAGCTTTCTTTAAAATTCTGCCTCAGCATGGTTCTTTTCTTTTTTTAATAAGTACATTATCAACAATAAACTAATATCAGAAGCAATAGGGAATCGCTGCTGCAAGCCAGCGAGTTCCAGCGTTCTTCATGCTATCACCAACGCAACTCTCTCGGTTCTGTATCACTTTATTACTATTTCTGCATCTTACAGCCTGCGAGGCCGCTGGCAGCTGAAACTGCTCACAGCTGAATACTAGATAGTGTTACTCACTAAAGCAAAATCTTTCACACGGAAGAAAGGAAGAGGAATGGAACAAAACTAAACAAATACCCAGAACCCAAAGCTAGGATGCCCAAAGACAGAATAGCTCACACTGTTTGGGCAGGAGGGGGAGCAGGGTAGGTGCCTCGTGATGCACTCTTCTCCACGTTGTATTTTGCCTCCTCTAACTACCTGAAGAAATAAAGAGCCCTACAGGACAGAAAGACATTGGCAAACACCATCATAACCAGGGTTTCCTCCACTTTTCCTTTTTCTTTAATCAGATGTAAAAGAATCTGTGAGTTCATACGAGTAAAAGACAAAAAGAGAAGGCAAAAGTTGCCAGCAAAAACATCTTTCTGCCTTTCAGAAATGCCAAACAGCTGGCCAGGAAAGAAACATATCTTCCCAGCACAGTAGACTCTGCAGCAACTAGCAAAGGTGGGGACAATTTTATGCTCTTCATGCACAATGTTTGGATGTTTGTGAACTGCATCAAGCTCATGCTACTACTGATGTGAGCATAAAGAAGAAAGACCATACTCTGGCCTAGGTGGTTGCACCAGCCTGTAATATTAGTCAGGTATAGACCAAATAAATCCTTGCAAAGGAGCAGAAGCGTTGTTAATACTGTCTTTACTATACACAGGCATCCCGCCTAAAGAGTCAGAGGAAATCTTCCCACCTGCTCATGCAGAGCTTATGGTCTAATTCCGGAGCACAGCTTAAATAGCAAAATTTGACCAAGAGCTAATTTTTTAAAGGTATTTAGGTTCCTGTCTCCTGTTGCTGCATTAAAAAAATCTACAGTGAACAGTTTAAATTTGGCTTCGCCCATATATAGAGGCAAATCTGATTCCTGTGCATATATGACATCAGATCCATGGGCACATTTCCAGTGGTATGTCTGTAATTTCCAGCTGTATTCCCAGAGGCTCAGTACTGTAGAAAGGCTTCTGATAAAAATGCTGATAAAATGCAAAAGATTCCATTGCAGTTGTGCTGTAGCACTTCCACATCAAACATCCTTCCATGGGCTAAAAAAAGATCTTCGGCCTCTGCTGGGAATAACAAAAGTATAGCCCCAAGTCTTTGTCTTACCAGCATAAATCTTTGTGTCTGAGCCATTAAAATTCTCATGTTCAGAGAGGTTGCAGAAGTGGTGCAAAATGTTCCTTTGTTTGAGAAAAAACAGAGAAAGAGAGGAATAACACATTTTTTTCTTGTTGCTTGAGATTAGTGGTTAGGACGCTATAGATGCTGTCTAGTCATAGTTAGGAAAATTGGCAAATAGGGTTGGCAATGAGATAGCAGATCAGCGCATGCATCCAGCTAAGCTACAAGGTCATTGATGGAGAAGCACATGCAAACACTGAGGAACAGCAGTGAAAGGGAGCCTTCAAGAAAGGAACCTAGCACCTCCATTCCCAAAAGCCAGGAAGGCAATTCACCACGGGAAAGGCTGATCGATATGCCATCTGTCAGCTAATTGTATAGTTCCTTTCCCAGATCTGAAATATGACCTTTTAAATAGACTTCTGCCTTGACTGAAGCTGGTTTCTCCCTGTTTTAGGATCTCACCAGAATTCCTCACTTTCCTTAGTCATGAGAACAAGATGTGAAAGGCATGCATATGCTTAATAGAAAACAAATGTCCCTTTTAGCTGGTTAACGCATTCTTCCTCTTCACCTTTTAATCTTCCATTTATTGAAAAAAGAGTAATTATGCTTTGCCCTCATTCTTACAACTTTTGCTTCTCCAGCCTGCAGGAGAATCAGTCCCAGGTAGGTGACTGCTTGCAGGGAAGACCACCCTGGAGGGGTTTGCCTCTGGGTCCTGCCAGAGCATATGATACCTGCGGGGCTCTGCCATGCAGGAAAGCAGCCCCCGTTCTGTGCCTCGCTTTGGGATGTGTTTGCTGTTACACCCCCCCAAATGATGACAGTAGACTCCTTCTGTAAATGGTGCTTTCTTGCATTCTCTATTTGCAGGAGAAATCAAAATACAAATTCACTTATCCTGTAAGTTGTGCTTCTTACATAAGAACCATCCTTTCCAATGTTGGTCGCCCCAAGAGTCAGATTACATATGTAATCCTCTCTGACCCAGGGTCTCTCAACTATTTTTACCATCTATGTGATGTCTCCGTGTGGTGGTGTTTTCCCTGTCCACCCAGGGCTGAAGGCTCTGCTGCAGCCTGCGAGGTGGGATGGCACTCTGTGTGGGTAAGAATGTATATTTAGCTATCAAGCAGCAGTTGTTTAGGAGCCACTCTGTCTGTCGAGTGCAAAGGAGGGCCAGGTTTCAGGGCAGTGTAGACAGAAATGGCAGTGAATGCATCTATTTAAGGGTGCTTACTCCACTCTCATCAGCCTCCAGCCACCAGCACCAGCTAAAGCAGACATTTGACTTGTGAGCTAGGACAGAAGCAGAACAGACCCTTGTTTCCTCAGGAGGTGGCCCCTTTGCAGGCTGGCGTGCTCGTGTATATCTGGTGTGTGCATCAAGAATGCATTATGGCAGTCTCCAAGGGTCACACGTCTGGTCCAAGGCAGAATTTACCCCACAAAATGTTATAGGCATATGAGTCCATAGGGTCCCTACAGGTTCCTGCATATCAGGTAGTGTTAAACCAAATACTGAGCTGCCTCGTTTGAAAATCTGGTGAGCCAAGGGTCTGTAGATATTTAAATGTTTCTGCTAACCTTTGGCATCATGCAGACAGACCTACACCTGGGAGGAGAATGCTCTTCCCTTTTCCTAATTCACAAGTCAAATAATCCGTTTTCACATCGCTTTGTTTCAAAAAGAGGTTCAATAAATAAGGGATCAAGAAGTCAAAGAAAGAGAATGGGAAAACCTTACACATCTGGGAAATTCTCAGCTTTCACCTTCTTCTGTTCACCAGTGCTGTGTTTTGATCTGGCACTCACTGAATTAAATGGTTCTTAGTACAGGTCTCCTTTCCTGCCAAATCCTGCCATCAGTCACTTCAGAGTAAAGAACCAGATCATTCTGAAATCCAATCCTGAAATAAATATAGTGCAGTGAGAAACACCTTTTTTTTTGCTATCTCTACACAAAAGCACAGAAACTACATTTTGAAATGAGATTTCTCTTCTTTTCTGCTCTCTCTTCCATGTTCTTTTGTAAGGACACTAAAAAAAAAAAGCAAGAACTGGGGAAAGATATATGATAGTAGGAATCTCTCCACTGCACTTGCAGTTGTGTGGTTAATTCAGGGGGTGTAAATTCATCCACCCAGTTAGACATTACGAATCCCACGTGTCAGCTCCATGTGCAGCCACAGGACAGGATTCAGACTCACTGCTGGGACACCTATAACCTTTTCCAGATCAGATGAACATGAATGTTTTCTTTGGGTGCACACAACTCTACAAGGAGTTTCCTGTTTCTGCAAGGAGCTAACCTCCCGAAGCAGACCTCTTACAGATAGCCCCAATTCTCTCCAGGCCCAGGTCTTCAAAACTGGGCTAAGTCCAAAAAAATCAAGAGCCTCCATTTAAAAATTTTCAGATATTTTACAAATCACTTCTTAAATTTACAAATTTAAGCTGTTTACATCACTTTCAGACTTCTGAGTATGCGGAATACACTCAAGCCAAACTGCCAGGAGTTTTTGCAGGATGGAGGGTAAAGAACGGAGGGGTTGTCTAGGGTCTCCAGTGAGAACATAGATTACCACAAATAGCAAGAAAATTAATCTCCAAATATTGCAAGATTTACAATCAAACCATGACAATTGGCAATGCGGCAAGAAAAGTTACAGCAATTATTTGGCTCCTGCTACTTTCCAGAACTCTTTCCTGTGGCCCTCGACCCCCCACTTCCCAAAATACACGATTTCCAACTCTCTATTGAGTCACTGTCTTTGACAGAGTCCCTTTAGTTCTGTTCTGGGCCAGCTTGTACCGCTCCTGCAGAGAGCCACTCCTCTGACAGCTTTCTTGCTTGCTCAGCAACCTGTCCAGTTTATTGTCACCAGACTCCTACCCAGCTCACAATCTAGGGCAGCTGAGACCTCAGGCACTTCTGCTATCTCTAGGCTTGAAATCGTCTGCTGACACTGATTCTTTTCAGGTGAAGCTTCTGCAATAATCTGTTGTAGTTTTGCTGATTCCCCAGACTTGCTGCCTGGGTGGGGGAACCGTAGCTCTGCAGCTTGGGTTTAGGATGCAGAACCGAAACAACAGCACGCAGAGCTTCAGCCCTCTCGGGTTCAGGAAACATTAGGTAAATGGTGGGTGATTTCCTCTATGCAAGACTTTGAGGCAAACGAAACCCTGAGGATTTGCAAAAATATGCCTATCAGGCAGTCTTTCATTAATGCCCATTTCTTGGTGTCCAAAGTATAGATGCAGTGGTTGTTGACGTTTATCACTGAGCTTCTGGGATATAAGGACCAGGAGGAGAGCTACCTTACCTTCCTTTTTTTCTCAGTTGCCTGTTTTCTCTCCTGAGGGATGCCACCTCCTTTAAGTGAAAAAAATGGACATTTTCTCCGGTCGGTCGATTTGTTCATCTTTCCATTTCTGGCAATTTTCCCGCCATTTTCCTTGGCAGTCTCCCTGCACAACAAGCTTCTTGCTCCTCGGCTGGCTGCCACAGCACTTCATGGCCAGCTCTGCTTGTCACCTGCTGTGACATTTATAGAAAAACGTGTATTGAACTAAGCAAACGTATTGGCTGAAGTGAAGAAGAGGACGTGAGAGACCAGAGGAGTGCAGCTCCTGCGCCCCTTCACAAAGGGAAAGAAAAGAAAAAAACTGCTAAGTGTCCCTTTATTTAATAGCTTTGTGTGGAATGAAAATTAGAAATTCATCCCCATTCTCTTCTCTTTCAAAATAAGCATTCTCACAGAAACTTTTACTTTTCATTTACTCCATTTTGAATTTTATCATCTATTTCTCTTACTTTCACTCTTATTCAATATTTTATTATTATCTTATTTTCATCCAGGGAGTGAAGAAGAAGAAACGTTGCACGCAGAGGCGTCAAGGACGATTCCACCGAACAGGAGACCCATTACTGAAGGAACCAGCCTCCCTCTGTCTCCTGATGCCGGTATATTCAAAGATATGGTCACACTCCAAACAATCTGGTGAATTTTCCTTTTTTTCTGTTTGATCTTTGTTATATTTATAATCAAGACTTGATGATGAAATTGAGGTCAGACTGTGGCCCCTGCCCTGCACTGCCAGCACTCTCCGTGGAGGAGAGAAGGCTCTTCTGTGGCCACCTTCCTCGTGACTATTCCTCAGTTTTGGGTTGGGTTTTTCTGTCAGGAAATCAGTCAGTGCCAGGCAGGTAACTGCAAGGGAGCCAAACACTAAGCAAACCACTTTCCATCTCACACCCAACATTTAAACCAAGCAAAAGTAAAACAGTGGAAAATTAACTGAAGGGACTTCTATCTTTTTAATCTCAAATGTGAGCAACACCCTGTTGCGTGCACATAAGGTTTCTTTTTGTGGCTGCTTTAGAAATATTCCCAATAACATCAGTTCTTGGTGTTATGAGTGTTCACAGTAATACAGTTCTGTGAACCCAACAGAAACTGTTGGGTTTAACTTTCTGTAGGTGCTCTGAAGCCTCATTTCTTCCTTTGCTCATTCCTCTAAGAGCAAAATGGACTTATATTTGGGATTCTACAAAGAGATCTTTAACAGGGACTATGTTGCTCTCCAGCATGCCATGTCTTTGGTGGCACCTTTGAGCTAAGGAAATCTGTAGCTTGAGGCTTGTGATCTCACTGTTGTAAGGTGCAGGCTATGAAGGATAAGCAGAGATCCTGCAACAGAGGTAGAACGACGTAGAAAAAAATAAACTTACCCATTCCTTGCAACGGAAAGGCTGCAGGAAAGAAACGGTCTGCAGGGGTATGAAGAAGACAGCGAATGTTAGAATTAGAGTGGAAACTCCAGTATCTGCATAAAGTAATGCTGGAATGTGAAGTGCAATGTATTATAGGAAGTAATGGTAGTTAGGTACGACACTGAATTTTCTTTTTCCACCCCTTGTTTTGAGTCTGTATGTGGGTGAAATGAGGAAATTTTTAATGGGAAAATGTTTAATGGAGAAAACAGAGTGAAGCGGACATAGACTTTTCACTGCATGAAGGAGCATGTCAGGCACACTGCTCTGACTGAGTTTTATGCCATGACCTTGATTTTGCTGCATTCCCTTAAGTACTCAGTAAATCCTTTCTCCCCATAAGCAACTAAGGGTGCTGCTGTTCCTACTGAAAACAGCCACAGTTTGAAAAGGATGGACAAAGTCAGGAGAAAAAGTCAGTTAATTTAAGGATAGAAATTGGAATGGCAAGTGGCTGAAATAGGAAGGATTTAGATAGTCTGCTGGGCAAAATGATTCCCTCTCATTTTCTTATTTGTTAAAGCCAACATTCACTGTGACAGGAAACACGGAGTGGTGACAGAGCTAAGAGAATAAGGCAATATAAACCCCAATTCCTACCAATAGAAAATTGAATTTTTGTTACTATAGCTAGTTAAATTTCTGCTATATCCAACCACATACATGCTGTGGATGTTCATATACTTTTCAATATGTTATTTATGTTCCTTGGAGAAAGCAAATGTTGTTTTCCTTCTAGATAACGTTACAGTAGTTATATATGTCCTTTGTCAGTATTACTTGTGTAGGAGAAAAAACAGACGGTTCCTTCATACTGAAAAAGGCAAATACTACATTCTGAGCTTTAGGATTATGCCTACAGGCTTGACTAACGAAAGAATCCTGAAGGAAATTATTGTAAATTGAACTATGCTGATTCAAAGAGAGAGACAAGCTTAAGTGGAAACTTAATGGTAATTTCAGGGTCTGGTTCCTGCTAGTCCTGTTGTTGATTGCCTTCTCTGACACTGTTCAGCTTTTCCCATGCTATTAAGTAGAAGTCCAGAAACGGACATTTTCATCAGTTCTACTAGACACTAAACATAATTTTAAAATAACTGAATCATTTGTAGTATCAGCTACTGGATTTGCAGGAGATATGGCTGACTACATGAAGACCTGTACCCAATACTGATGCAAACCTTATTATCCAAAAAACAGATATTGAGTAGAAGCTTCTTTCACCTTGGCAAAATTCCCAATCTTCCTAATGTTCCTAAGATAACGAAATGTTATTACCCCTTACAGTTTAGCAGCATCTATGAAATAACTAAGGGGTCTTCAATCTGTTTTAGACTCTTTCTTACCACACTGACGTTATCGCTAAGTTTAGTTATTAAGTTTTTTCCTACTATTAGAGAGGCATTAAAAAAAGTAGAAAACTTCAGTTGCCTTTATATTCTGGGGATACTTTCTTTTAAATAGAACAGATGCCTATCGATGAACAGATATGGAGAAGACTACACTTTTATGAAGAGATATTGCCATTCTAACTCTTCTGACCAGCTCCAAAAAACTAAAAAGAAATATATTTCAGGCAGCTGTATGCAGCAAAGAGTTGGCCAGGACACTTTTCTTCAACAACTTCTGTTCTATAAATAGAAAAAGGAGAAAAATCCTTATTTCAAACTTGGCCATATAATTTATCCACTCTCTGAAATGGCATGCATCTAATTTTGTCAGCTGGTGATATTTATGTCTTTCCACTATACCCAAACTATTCAGAGTTCATTCAGGATTGTGGTTTTTGGCAAGAGGCGGGAGTCTTTCAAAACAATTTTCATTCAATTTCTACAGGTTCTGTGGCAGAGCTGCATAACAGAGAAGCTGATTTTGAAAGTTATTTAATTTTTATTCCTGTATGACATCATTTGCTTCTACGCCCTTGAAAAAGTAAGACAAAAGACTACACTAGCTTAAGGGGAGAAATGAGGAAAGGCAAAGAAAACATGACCATGTTTGTCCTCCAAGTGTCTACAGTTTTAAATTGACTTATAACTTAGGTTTTTATACTAGCAGACACTGCTACTCATTCAGGAAGAAAGCCATCTATAGACAATAAAAGCAAAGCACTTCCCTAAACCAGGCCCTGGGCTGTTCAGGAGGATATTCAGGTAAACATTTTTGCAGGTTATAGCTGAGCTGAGCTTTCTGGATGCCTAGAAATAATCCATCATCCTTCCCATAGCACTCAACCTGGATGATCTTAAGTAGCTGCAGAGAATCTATCAACTTCAGCAGATTGAATTTCCCCTTTCAGGAAAGCCAGTATCCTCTTCACGTCTCGCTGTGCTCAAGTTTTAAACAACACAAATCCTTTTGTGTCCCATTACATGTGCTTCTTTATGCTAAATCTGTATTTTATGAAATACAAAAGGTTTTCTTAGACAGATAACATGAAGATATCTAAACTGAATGAAAGGCAGTTTTTCTTTTCTGTAGATACTAATTTGAAAATTTAGGTC
The DNA here is from genome assembly GCF_000690835.1 of Fulmarus glacialis. Lineage (NCBI taxonomy): Eukaryota > Metazoa > Chordata > Aves > Procellariiformes > Procellariidae > Fulmarus > Fulmarus glacialis. Next base: position 45,151 of record NW_009218579.1, read on the forward strand.
AGCTGGACTGTGGTCATGATCTGTGCATATATTTGTGTCCTGGTTTTGGCTGGGATAGCATTAAATTTCTTCCTAGTGCTGTGTTTTGGATTTAGTGTGAGGAGAATGTTGATAACACACTGATGTTTTCAGTTGCTGCTAAGTGCCCTCCTAGTCCAAGGTCAGCTCCCATGTCTACTGACTGAGCTAGGTGCACAAGGTGGGAGGGAACATAATCAGGACAGCCAGCCCAGCTGGCTAATGGGGTATTCCATATCATGTGACGTCATGCTCAGTATATGAATGATAGGCATGATCCAGGAAGTAGCAATCGTTACTGGTTATCGGTCAGCGCAGGTGGTGAGCAATTGCATTGTGCATCACTCATTTTGTATATTCTACCATTATCGTTATTATTTTCCTTTTTTTCTGTTCTATTAAACTGTCTTTATCTCAACCCATGAGTTTTTCTCACTCTTACCCTTCCGATTCTCTCCCCATCCTGCTGGGGGGGGAGGGGGAGTGAGCGAGCGGCTGCGTGGTGTTTG
>NW_009218580.1:0-19733 GCF_000690835.1 Fulmarus glacialis
AATAACCCCCTTAAGCCGCCCCGCTTTCCCGCCCACCACAGGCCGCCTGGCCCGGGAGGTCCGGGGCTCGGTCCACCACTTGCAGCAAACATGGGTGCGAAAAAGAAGAGTTGAGAGGCGGCAGATCTGCTCGCATATATTGTGCCTCAAAAGTGACCTGCGGGCGTCAAAAATACTAAGCAATGCTGATTTAGAAACACTGGCGATTGTCTCCTCCAGGTAAGGGACCCGCAGTGAATGACTGCGTGGAGAAAGGCAGGAAAAAGAGCCCCAGAAAGACCTAGGTGACCAATTTCGGAGGATAACTGCTTTGAACTGTAACAGCCTGAAAGAATCTCATTTTAGATAGTTTTTAAACTAAGACCTGCCACACGTATCGTTCCTTCAACCTGACTTTTAAGCAAGCTCCCTCTTGGCTCACTGAGCTCGTTATTCGAAGGACTACCCTGACCTCGTGGACTAGATCCTTCTGCAGGGCGAGGTTCATAAGCCAGACCTATTCTTAGACCCTCCCTCCACTGCCAGGCTTCATTTAGATCTGGAGCTACAGTATCGGGATCCTTGCTTAGCAACCACCACACAAAATGCCTCTTTCTACTGAAAGAGCTAATCTCTTCAAGCGATTAATTTTGAGCGCGACTTCCATGGCATAGAAGCAGCGACAGAACAGCCCTACGTTTGAAACAGGGAATATATGAAAACACTGCAATACCCAACAGCAGGGCCCCAACATCAGCTTCCAAGAAAGCTCCGTTCCAGTTCAAGCGCCAAAGCAGCCAGATTTGAGAACTGACCAGCTTGAGCACACCCCATCCTGACACGTCTCCAAAAGGGAAATGCCAAGTTCATATACTTCGAAAGCGAGCTCAGCGAGGCGTGCTAACCCCTTGAGAACCGGGGTCTAATGGCTTTAGCGAGGTCTGAAGGTAAAGCGAACATGATGCTGCTCCCGTGCCGTATCTCATATGCTGGAAAGATTAATCTAATAAATCCCTTCCCTGGTGGAACACCGCCACCTCCAGGGTGGAAGATACATGACAGCCAACCACGCTGTAAAAACCTGCACAGCAAATGCAGTTCTACCAACCAGCTCAAACGATGAAGAAGGGACGCTAGGAAGACAACACGGAGCACGAATCTGGCCAGGGCTTTAGAGCCGGATACAAACCCCAGGAGGGCAGTGCTGGATTGACATCCCGTGTGCCTGCCTCTGAAGAGAATAGAGCTGTCCTGTTTAGCTTTGAGGGGGAACATAATAGATGTCATGAAGATTAACTACAGGCTACCATGACTGTTGTCATCCTTGTGTATTATTTTAGGCTTTTGCCTTGGTAAAACACAACAGCTGAGAACTAACCTGTCAATGTTAAAAACTGAGCTAGAGGTCTCTGTTATAACGCTGCTGAGAGGGAGGGAAAAAGAAGCTGTGTGGCCAAGGGCATACCTGAACTGCCTTCATCAGTAAAACTATCAAGTGCTTTTCAGTTTGAGAGTTTTAGGTTCATAAACAGTACCTCACCAGGCAGATGCGAGGTAGCCAAAGCAAGCGGTACCGTATACTCCATATCCAACTCATTAAAACAATTTAAACTGTTAAGAAAATCTCATGGTTTTATTGTGTAATGTAGCATTGAAACATCTGAACAAATCAATATCTGGGCTGTACAGGCTGCTGTTCTTTCATTTCTTTGGGTTATAGAGCATCTTGTCAGTACATAAACAACAACCTTTTGCATTATAAATTCTTTCCGAGGCATGCTGGTACAACACAAATTTCTCTTGTCAAATGCAGCTAAGTCTAACTTCCAAACATCATGCACAAGAAACTCATCTAGTGACAATGTAAACTCAGCAGAAGGGCAGGTCACAGGTCTTGCTTGCTCACGCTCTGCAGTGCTGCAGGTTTGTGTATGATATTTGGAATGTTCCGTGAGTGTGAATAATACCAGTAAGAGGAAAGGAGGGGGGGAAAAAAAAAAAAAAAGCATGGGTGCCTCGGGTTGCCAGCTCAGCCAAAGTTGTGCAATGCTAGCCTGAACATGTCATTGGTGCAAACCCAGGCATCGTTGATGTTCTTTAATAGAAATATCTGGTGGAATCCCATGATAGGGTCTTCATCAGCCTGTAGAAAGAGAGGAAAAAAAAGTTCAAAAAGCTCTTTTTTGAGAAATGTATTCTGAAACTCATAAGACGACTTAAAAGCTAACGTTAACAGTGATGTCACATGCTGTAAGATGCCCAGTACCTCAAGAGACACTAATACAACCAGAGGTTCTGTTCCAAGGTGCTTTGCAGACAAACACCTAGGGCCCAATGACACAGAAATCCTGCAACGGCATCTGAAGTTGGGGTTTTCTGGAAGACTTGCAGACGTCTCATTCCAGCAGCTTCACAACACTGATAAGAGCTTGCCTGCCTGCCTCCCTCAGTGTTGAATCACAAAGTTTCTTTGGGCCTTGCCCAGGAACCAAGCATAAAACAAGGTGTTTCAAAACTACTTTGTGGCTGCTGTACTTTGGATTGATGACAGAAGGGAGTTTCTGTAGAAGTCTGTATCAACAATATTGCCTGAATGATCTATCTAATGATCTAGGCTTTCGAAAGCTTTCCAGAGCAGGTACAGCTGGCCAGCGACGTAGTACTTCCCACTTCCACTGTCCAGGAACAGCTCAAAGGGAGTGAAGTATCTGCTAGAGCTGCAACGAGATGTTCTAAGCACAGAGATCTTTGCAGCAGTGCCTCCACTCCTGCCTTGGACAATTCATGTAGGCGGATTATGGTGCCTGCACTATATTTACTATATTAGTACAGAAGTAGAAAATAGTATTATTAGAGGGAGACTAGTTCTCCCACCTATTGTTTACCAGTCTCCTCAAAGACATCATGCAGGAATTAAAGACTCAAAAACTTGGGAACCATAAACGGTTCCCAAATCAGCTGGAAATCACATAATAGGATTTAATCTGAACAGCACACAGGACCTAGCTACACAACAATCTTCTGATACTGACCATAGCGTATTCGATTCAGCATTTGTAGAGGATTTTATGCTCTATTCTTTCAGCACATGACTATTCAGCTTCAGAAAAGGGGGGAAATGCATTAAAAAAAAAAAAGCATTGTAAAGCAGCAGCCGGAGTAGCACATGAAACAGACTGCCAAAGTGCTGAATGTTTATTCTCAATGCTCTGTTGCCGTCCATCAAGAAAAGCAAGTGAAAAGGTTGAAGAGCAAAGCAGATTACAAAATACAAAAAATCTTTACTTAAAAAGTAATATTCATGTAAGTGATAAATTAACTGTGAAACAAGTCAGCTTTGAGGAGCAACTTGCTAAGGACATCAGTTACATCACAAACAGCAAGTCTGCCAGAGCACTGGTAGGATCAAGTGCATGTAAAAGCAGCACTCAAATCTAAAACCACTGCAAGGATTTCAGTGACAACTGCCTAGGAAATAAAATGGTGTAGATGAAGTGCAGTTTCAGTAAGTGTACGCTAATCCACAGAGGAAAACTAAAAAAGGCCCTAGATTAGCTATGGCCTCTCAGAAAAGTGATACTGAAACCATGATGGACAATTATTTTTATTGTTTTTGAAACCAGCTCAGAGCTCAAGAGCTATCAAGGCAAGCACAATGTTAGCAGTTATTAGGAAAATAGCAGAGAACCAAAACCCGTAAGTGAGCAACCACATAAATGCACAGAGAGCACTCACATATCAAATCCTGCATGCACTTCTTATCATTTAACAAAAATTTAAATGGTAGAATAGGCAAAGGCCAGAGAAGGGCAAGAAAGATGAGCCAGCTACAGGCCAGTTTCCTACTGCAGAAAGTAAATTGAGTGTGACACTCTAGCTTGCAAAAGTGCGATCAGGGTGGGGAGAACGGGCAAGATATGAAATTACTATAAAATCATGAAGGACAAAGTGAATGAGGAAACTACTACAGCCAGAAATTAAGAAGGCAACAAGTAAGGCCAGAAGTATGAGCAACTCTATGTGTTCAGTAGACGAATGAATGAAAGAAAAATCCTCAAGCAAGACAAGTGCCAATAAAGTCACTGTTCAACAGGTTGATGAACCAGGCAGCTTTTTGTCACACTGATACATGCCTCCTTTTGCATTAGGCAGAGAGAGGCTCCATAATAATCAGCACAATGTGAACACAAGCAATTATGCTGGATTAGACCAGCTGTCCATCTAGTTCATTAGCACATACGACAGCAGTCGTGCCAATTATTTCGGGGGAAGTATTACCATCATTAGATCTGCCCAGAAAAGATGTTTGCATATCCATGCTGAAGAGGTGACCTGTGCACGGAAACCCATGGGTTTATGCCTTTTCTAGCTCTTCTTAGGTATCAAATATAACACATCCTAGTATAGTCTCACTACTGCATGATAGTTGGTAGGTTCCTGGACATGAAGGAATCTTTTAAGAAAGCTGAGTAGCATCAGAGCGCTGTACATTAAAGTTTGACATACAACTTTGTAAAGCATCTTACTAATGCTATCCCTTTTGACTAACTTGGAATGAATTCATATTCGTGTCAGCTGAGTTTAAACCAGCCAGGCAGAATTGTTTCAGCTTGAATTGTTTCTAATCAACACTATCAATAAGCATTTAGTATACTCTCAGTTGCCCTATGGTCTCCTCTTCTTAGATCACTGAGGCATCTATTACAAGTTGCCCAAGTAGTTTTCACACCAAATTTGAGCATGTCATTACTGACATGAGTACACTTTAAAAATATATCTCTCGGAAAAAGATATCACAGCCAGACTAGTTTTAGTGTAGGTTTCCTCAATTTCTGGTAAGCCTAGCTGCACTGCAGCTCTTAGTGCTTTGGCTTGAGGAGAATTTCCCCCTTTCTTACGCAATTCAGGACTGGACACATGAAAAAAAATTAAAAGAAAAGGGAATTCTTCCCCAAACACTTGCTGTTGTACATACGGCAAATTCCCACAATGAAGTCACACATTATTGCTTTCTTTATTCCTTTCATGTTATGTCTTCACAGCATAGAGTAGCAACATACTTCAAAAGCAAGGAAAATCCTAGACTATATTTAAGGCGAATGAAATAATTTATAGTTCGTTCCCGAAATTCTGAATACGTCCTATTAACGTATAGCAAAGACCCACAGTTGAGTGACTTGAGATGCTCTAGAAGGCACAGACTAATCCTATCCCATTTTATTTTGCATCTTCATCACAGGTCAAATAACATCACTTAAACTCTTTACCCTTACTTTCCACTCCAAATTCAGCTATGTCCAACTCAAAATTTGCATTCCAGATGTGAGCCCAGGCTTGAAACACAGGGGCTTTATTTTTCCTACAAAGCTTTCCTTTATGCAGTTCAAATTCTTTCATGACATCCTTGAATTAAAATGAAAAAAAAAAGGTCACAGAATCAGATTGGAAGGATCCTCTGGTTTCCAGTCCAGCCTCATGCTCAGCATGAGCATGGACTACCAGCAGCATTGCATCAGCCACAGCTTTGTCTAGCAGAGTCTTCCAAGCCTCCAAGAACAGATGTTTCACAAGGTGTTCAGGCACCCTTTCCCAGGTTTTCAGCCTTCCAGTGAAAATCTTTCCCTTGTGTCCAATCTGAACCTCCCAAGTTATGGTTTGCAACCACTGTCCCTGGTTACGCTGTCTGGCACCACCAGGAACAGTTTCCTTTCAGGTTGTTGGAAGTACTCAACTACTTTCCACCTACATTTCAGGCAGATTGCCCTTAGCCGCCTTCTCTTCCAGCTCCACAAGCTCTCAAACACTGGCAACCTTGGCAGCTTTTTGACCTCTTCCAGTTTTTCTACATCCCTTCTGACCTGGAGGCTCAAAACTGTAGAAAGTCTTCAGCTCACAGAGCTGTGAGTTATGTCAGAGTATTAAATGCAACACTACTTTGCAATCCAAGTTTAGCTGCACAACTTTTCTCCTCTTGTCTGGTCAGAGACAGTTTTATTCTTTCACCAGCACCACAAAGCAACTGTTGATTGAACTGCAGCTTGCGGCTATCCTTATCTCAAAGGAAAGGCTAATTACTTAAGACAGCAGGTTCTTTCAGATGTTAAGCCTCATTTAACAGGCTTTAAGCAATGCTTTAAGTGTTCAGCATGCATTACAAAAACATCCAGTGATTTTAATTGCAAATTTCCTTTCCCTTTTAAGACTAGGAAACACCACATAACAATTAGTTATTCACAATTAATTCTGCAACAATCACTTCAAAATTCACACTCCGGGGGAGAGCCACAGATCTGCCACATTGCTCTGAGAACTTGCAAGCCACAGCCATGCTTCTCAGCCGAGCTCAAGTGACAGAAGAGCGAGAAGAGAGCACTCCTTACTCAACCAGGACAGCGAGGACTGCATGGAAGAGAGGTAAGGTTAAACGTTGTGGAGGGCTAGCCTGAAGACTTCGTTGGTGCATACCCAGGCACCTTGAAAACTTTTCAACAAAAAGGTTTGGTGGAAGCCTAGAACCTGGTCATCATCTGCCTGAGCATGACAGGAGAAATACGTTACTAGGTGAAGCACACTGAAAAGACTGGGTGACATTCTGGGTGAACATTGGCAAAGTAGCATCACACCAACTGAAACTCGCTCCTAAAGGCTTAAACTGATGCTTACTCTTCCTAGTTGAAGCAAGCAAGCATGCACCCAGACAATGAGTAGCAATAAAAAATTATAACAGAATTAGAATAAAGTGGAGGTATATTTATTATACCTCTACAAAATGATAAAAAACATTACTACCTATACCAACATCCATTAAAGAGGATCTTTCAGATGTTTACTTGAAAATATGGTTTTCAATTAAAGCGATTACTGTACTGCTTCTGCCAGCGAGTTAGATCCTCGCTAGTGACATTCACCCTACTTAGATGCTCTATTAATCTCTAACTTCTTCTCCAAGAAGCTGTTGTGTCTGGTCCCCTCAGTGCGGATGATTATTCTGCTGCAAAAGATGTTGCTTTTTTTTTAATTTACAGTTCATATTGATACTAGCATGCTGGGCTGTGGACTGGAGCAGCACAGAGGCAGATACACATCCTGACCTTGTCACAGGACAGTAATGATTTCAACTGACCCCAGCTAAATCCCCCTCCAGCAGCAGAGGCCAAAGGCTTAAAACAACCCAAACCTGCAGGTTTACTTAAGGCATAATACTCTGGTAAAGGAAATACAGAGTTTGACAGTAATAGTCCTTGACCCCATTATTTCTTCAGAACTACGCTTGTGCAGTTAAGAAGAGAGCTGAGGCTTCGTGACAATTTGGTAGCAGTTCACCTCACAGTATATGCAGGGAGAGTAGAAGGTTTTTCTGCTTTGTTTTTTTTTTTCCCCTCGTAAAATCAAACTGGATCAAAATATAATGGTTTAAGGGAGAAATACAAGATGTGCCTAGCTCACTGAAGAATGAGTTTCCACTGAACTTTCGGGACTAGCAATTCAAGCAACTAAGGCCTCAGAAAATCCATTTAAATATCGTGCCAAGAATGACTTCTTAGAAAGGGCATGTTGCAGGTATTTTAGCATAATTGTTTTCTTGGATTACTCTATTAAAAGCATTATGCATGCTCCTTCATTACATAAAACAATGCAAGTTTTAAAAAACCACAGAGGATTCAAAAGGAATCCTTTTGTAAGGATTAATTGTATTGGGCTTTGAAGAATTTGGCACACAGTCCCATGAAAAGGATAACTGAACAGTAAGCAGGAAGCATGGCTTTTCCCTTCTAACCCTGCTACTGATGGTCTTGAAAGTCCCCTTCGTCATGCAAATTTCTCTACAGTTTTCCTCAAGACCAACGGATGCGAGGTGTGCAGAACAGCCACACCATTGAAGAATTTGGCACACAGTCCCATGAAAAGGATAACTGAACAGTAAGCAGGAAGCATGGCTTTTCCCTTCTAACCCTGCTACTGATGGTCTTGAAAGTCCCCTTCGTCATGCAAATTTCTCTACAGTTTTCCTCAAGACCAACGGATGCGAGGTGTGCAGAACAGCCACACCATTAAGAAGGCAACCTTTAAATAAAACTAAATATGCTGCTCCACGTTTGCGTGTTAAAGTGTACCCTGTTCAACTGGAGCTATAGATAAGCCACTTGTTAAAATCCACTAACTGAACCCAGTTGTTCACAGTTACTGTAGTGTATCGAGAGCAGCACTGAGATGCATTGAAATGGCTGTCAAGACCTATGTATTAGCACAAGAAAAAGTATTCTCTATGTATGACAACTAGGTTCGTGTACTGGCAGAAATGGTTACTGTATATGTCATGCTACAGACTGTTACTGATTATTTCATTTGTCCACCTGTATAAGTACCATACAAGGCAGAAGCAAGAAGTCAAAATTCTAAGTTGACTTTGACTTTCTGGACACTTCCTCAATGAGGAACAGCATTTCCCAGGCATTAAAATGTGCTTTTTAAAGCTAAGATTGGAGAGACATACACGTGAAGAGTGGAAAAATGTTGCCTCTCCTACTAAAAATTCACAAACAAGTTGGATTTGGTCATGACAACAGGCATACTTTAGTCCAAAATGTTCTTTCCAAGTACCTAGAAGCACTATCACGTGATCCCTGAATTATTCTGAATAATTTCAGCAAGCTGAAATAATTCAGAGGATAAAACCAACAGAGTAAGAAATACTACTCCAAGCCATGGTATTTATGGAAAGCTCCCGGACTGCATCTACAACCCTAACAACCATACTAAAGGATGAGAAAACCCAAAAGCTTTACAGAATCTTTAAGAACTTGGTATCTTGCCCCAGGATTCAACACAATCACTGTTGCAAGCCGTGATCTGCTTAATGATCATGCAATAACCCTAAAAACATGACTGTGCAAAACCAGGTGCAGATGTGAGCGGCCCAAGACATTGAGTCAAAAAGTCTCGGTCACATCATTGAGTTTTGTGCACGCCCAAGAGTAAGACAGATGAGATCAGCATGTCTGACTTCATACCTGTCCTGCAATTCAGCGCTTTCTGTGGCCACATATGGCTGTCTTTCCTCAACAGTGTGTGCAGGTGGGATTGAGCAACAAGAAAGCTGGAATCCAAACTGCAGCTAGGAAGCAGGAGCAACTTTAGAAAGCCAAAGCTATCTATGTTAGGCTTAGAAGTGGATGCAATACACTGGGAACTGCTCTTCTCAACTGCCCAGCCCAAAACAATTAAGGAAAATAGCTAAGCAAGCAGATTCAAACTTTCAGTCCTATGTTTGCTTAGTTAACAGCACAGTCAGTGGAAGTTTGAATGTTTTGATACCAGAGGTGCCACTCAGAGTTAACAGGAAAAGGAAACCTAAACAGCTATTTTAAAAGAAACTGGGTTCAAGTAATTCTAAAGACTGCATGGCTTTAGAGTCCTAACTTAACAGCATGGCCGGATCAAACCCTGACAAAACTAACAATTCTAACTATTCCTATGTAATGTCACACCTTTTAAATAAACACTGCCCACTGTAAGCAAGTTCTGCCTACAGCTGACTTTACATACAGGATATTTTTTGCAGATTCCAGGACAACTTCTTTCATTGATAAGCAGTATAATTAGCTTACAAGTCTGTGGCCCTGGTATATTTAGATCCAATATTTCCTCAAAAGAACAGGAGACTGGGTAAGTTTACACAGTTCAATAGCGTAACGTAAATAGCAATGTAATCATACTACAGCCTGAAAAATAATCTGATTTCTTCACAAGAAAAAGCTGTTTCAACAATAAACATTGATCTCAGAGGCAACACTCCCATTGCTGAACCAGTTTTGACTACATAGCTACTGGACTGCATTAACACCAGAACTGTATTCTTGTGTCCTGTGACAGCAAAGAAAAAGCATGGTCTTACTGAAGAGTTGTCAGCTAAAATACGTATGTCACAGCTCAATGCATATGTTACATCAAAGAGCACATTAAACTAGATGTGCTTAAGTTGCCCAAGAACACTGTAATGATGCTTTTAAATGCAAAGGACACCGAAACCTTACTGCATCAGGGTAAAGGAAATATTGATGCTTCTACAGCCCATATGATATTTGTATGCAGAGTAAAAGCCATGGTACTTTGCTTGGCAGGAACATATGACTGTCACATTACAGGTGGTTTACCTAGTGCTAGTTATCTGAAGGGATGAGCAGTTTCCTGACAGTCTTGAACAGTAGAAGAATGACATCTCAATGCAAGCTTACCATTGTTCCTTCCCCACCCGAGAGCATTTTAATGTTTTCAGAAATCGATTTAGCATCCTGCAAAAATCTAAGACATAAGCATTTGTTAACCTGTAATGGAAAGAGTTTACCTTAAGCTGTCCCACTACCATACTGAGTATACAGCTGTCAGGTGTAGGTTGGTGGTCTTGTGCTGTGATGCTGTGTTGTATTTTTTGGAAAGGGAGGCTCTGCAATGAAAAGAAAGCAAAACAAGGAGATGTACAGTCATTGCATTACTTAACTTACAAAACAAAGATCAAGCAAATCCAACATTATGAAGTGTTAGACTATTTGGTAGCACTGCACAGAGAGTTGTTGCAACTCGACACTACTCAGGCTGGGTTGATCATAACAGTTGTGTTTTTCAAGCACCGAGACATGAAATAATATGTCACCATATACATTAAGCAGTACCTTTTCCTAGTCTAATTACACTGCCCGAAGAGCTTCAGTTCATCTACAAGCTGAAGGTTCATATGATAAAGGCACAAAGCTTCTCTGCTCTGAACAGTGTTAAAAGATTGTTTACTAGACAACTCCAAATTTGCTTCTTTGTTGAAATGGCTATGAATACAAAGGAAAGGTGGTTGACCAAGAACCAGTGGTTCAGGACTTGAAATCCACATATCCACCTTTCCCCTTTCTTCTTTCCTTCGTAACAGCACCTGAGGGGAACCACACAGCAACAGGCACCATCTCTGTCATGTACCCATCAGGAGCTGAGGGAAAGGAAGAGGAGGTTGAGATCAAAACCACACGTAGTGAAAAGAAAAAAGCTTTCCAAGCTCACGTAGCAGATGCAAGTATGTCTGGAGTGAAGTGTGCAAGGAACACACCTTGAGAAACACCAGACGTTGGCCAGTAATTCCTCTTAACTTAGACCACATTCACACTCCAACCACGGACGACTCCAAGCGGTGAACATCAAATATCTGGGGGATCTCAGAGTCCTGTCATATAAACGCAATTTTGGCATTGTTCTATCAAAAGCTGCATTAATGCTAGACGCTTTAGAAGTGGCAGTTCAGCACGGATGGCGCTCTGAGCGACCACATGGCTGACACCCCGAGTCCACGCACTGCACAGGACAGCAGCACGCGTCATTTAAACCTAAGGTTGTACTTTGATGCCTTTGCTTCATTTCCCTGATTTGGTAACAGGTTGAGGTAGACCCAAGCATGTACTTTAACAAGTTCTGCATTTCACTCTTGTGGAAGGAGCCTGAAAGACTTCCTAGAAGGCCTAGGTACAAGAGACAGAAGAGCTGAGTCCTACTGTCAAGGATGTGAAGTACAGACTTGGCCCTGACAAGCATAAGGCTTCAGGAAGAATACCAGGAAGCTAAATCCTTGGATAATAGAGAACACAGAAACTGTGGAAGGATCAGTACCTGGGGAAGGAAAGGAAGTGTACAGAGCAGCCCTCTAATCACAGAGGGACGCTATTCAAGAACACTAATAAAGCCTGCAGTGTTTCCTCTTGGCAGGGAGAACAATCCCAACCTACCATGAAGTGCAAAGTGAGCCACTGGTTTGTAATATGGAATAGACATTTAGTGACAAAAAAAAAAATCCAGAGCAGTCTTTTCTGCACTACCACCAGAATATTTTCCAGGGTCACCATCCCAAACTTGAACGTGCCTGCACAAGCATAGGCTGGGACATTGCACACCCTTCCTTCGACAAGAAGAGACTATGAAGCCTGGTCCCTCAGCTTCAGCCTGGAAGCCTCAGCACAACAGCTTCTCGTTGAACAAGTCCTGCAAGAAAAGTCTCTTGAAAAGGCAGAGAGATGAAGGGGAATGAATGTGGTTGTATCCAGAACCCAGCTTCCAGTGTGACAAGATGCCAATGAGAGGTGAGACTAGGGAGAGAAGACAGGGAGGAAGGAAAGGCTTCAGAGTCAAGAGCCCTGCAAAATGGTTACAAGGAACCAAAGGCAAGGCTGGGTAAGATGTTTCCTGTTTCAAGTATCCGATTGTGCCCTTCAGAGAAAAGGACCCCAATGGTTGGCCAGCCAAGTGAGCTACTCCTCATGTGATGCAGTGGGGGAAATCCCACTGGAAAGAGCAGGGTCAGCTGATAGGAAAGATCACCAACTTTTAGGACGGAGAGAAGCTACCTCGAAAGGATGGTTGCTTATGGACATCCATCTGTACTGGAGAGAAGCATTTCTTGATATAAAAGCAACTAACAAGTAAGAAGCCACACAACAACCAAGGCTTTTAGTGTCTTCTGACATTAAAGCTTGTCTGGGCTTTCACTACCAAAACCGCGCAATCCTCCTTGAAGTCAGGTCCAGGATGTTCGTAGAACTACAGGATTATCTCAAATGCTCAACGTAAATCACACTGCCCCCTGGTCAGGACAGGCACTCTATGTGAAACAAGTCCAGCACCAATTAAGACAGAAGGAACAAGTGTCAACTCCTACTCTGTAACAAGGTACAGGTGCAGCACTGCTGGCAACGCAATGTCTTTACAACCTTGCCCTACTGTATTAGCATCAACTGAGAGAGTAGGTTGAAAAGGTTCCATAGCGTTGGTGTTACACAGCAGAGAACTTGCTGCAAAAGAAAATCCTGCCCCTTGGCACTTACACTGATTAATCAGCCAGGCACTGAAGAACACAAGACTGCAGAAATGCAAAAGAATTCCATTCTCAAACTTTCAGTGATCTGCTCAACTGACTAAGAAGCTCCAGAAGCACAAACAGAGCAGGTGAGCACATTAAGCTGAAACAGCAAACAGAGCCCAAGTAGCTCAGTGCTGACAGAGGTATGCTGAAAGACATTAGAGTCACAGCAAGTTGATACAGTCCCATAACAAGCCACCGTAGTGGAAGGGCATGCAACAATTTTACTGCATTTCTTCCTTACTTTAAGCCGATGGATACAAGTCAGAAAAACTTTCCCTGAGGCAACGTAGCATGCCTTCATTCACCAAACAAGACTGTGCAGCAGGCACGTGAATCCAGAAAGTCCAGCTGGCACCACAGACAGGGAAGGTAAAGATGAGTAACGCTCTGGTGGGAAAGGGGCCGATCTGCGCTGGGCCAGATCCAAGGCAGCAGTCTGAGACACTGTGGCCAAGCAAACGCTTAGCTGGTTGGGTATCTAAATGGCTGCTAGCCCAGAAGTCTAAAGAACACCGAGTACACAAACAAGCAACTCTGGAGCTTGAGTGTCTCCTCGTCTAGAAGTGAGGAGTTGCAAGCTGTGCTATTCTGAGGTGCGTGGCCTTCTCAAAGGCAATGCAGGCACCTAAAACACTGATCAAAGGGCAAACCTCTGCCTTCCCAGTTAAAGATGTCTTGGATGAAAGCAGTGATTCCAAAACACAGGAGCAGTAGTTGTGCAACAAGACAAGCGTCCAAGTTACAAAGATTTTTCTTACCAATGTATAATAAAAATGGTATATCTGCCTGATATGCTCTGAGCAGAACGTCCGAGGACCTAAAGCATGCCTTCCGCTATCTTGCAAGAGAAACAAACTTTCTAGTTTCATGACAGCTTATAAGTACACCCAGTTTTATAACAAGAGCATGGATTTACCCAAAAGGTAAAACTTCTCCAAGTTCAACTAACTGAACATAGAGGGAGAGTTTCAGTCTCTATGCCGTAAGAAACGCTTTCCTCTCACTTGCTGAAGAAGAAACACTGGTTTCAAAGTCCCGAACCATAACCGCTCATATCTGAGCAGCTGACAGATGCTGCCTTGAGGATAAGCCAGGTTCTCCACCGTAGAATTTATTTGCAGTTTATGTATCAGAAAACAAATTGTTCCTTGCAATAACGTGTTTAGCCTCTATCATAGGCAGATCCAAGTAACAGGTTTGCTATTGCTACTTCCTTGGCATGCTTTAAAAGAACAAAAAAACACCTTTCATTCCTCTAGGTCACAGGGTCAGCTTATGAACTATACTTTTTTTTTTAAAAAATAAATCAATAATGTGAAATGCAATTGCAGTCAAAAAAATAACCTTGCAAACTAATGGAGTCAATTAACATTCCACCATTAGAGCCACCAATGGAACACCCCACTACATAGAATTAAATCACAAGTAACATTTTTTGAAGACCAAAAGTTGGAAGCGCAAGTCCCGTATTCAAGAGTTTTAAACTGTTGAAGTCTAACTCAAATTTTCAGAAGCAATTAATTTATAGTCTTCAGAACTGTTTCCCAAAACAGTCAGTAAGGATTATAGACTTACAGAGAGTTTTTCAACAATAGCTGCTTTGCCCTGGAACTGCTGTCCTTCCCACGTAAGGCATGATGCATCAATCTGGGGGGAAAAGAAAAAAAATCATCAACCTGCTTAGGTAACCCTTAAGCAATCCTGGGAAGAGACTTTGTTTACTTGGCATATATCCTTAGAATCCAGCTATTTGGAAACTACCTCAAAGGGAGATGGAAAGAAACCACAAAGAGTAACTGAAAAGGTTTGGAATAATCAACTAGAAATTAAGTAGATTAAATTTTATTATCATGATTCTACCAGCAAAAAAAGTTCCTGCCTTTGGATTAAAGTTAGCTTTCAGAAGAAAATCTAAAGGATACAAAAGAAAAAAAATCCTATGGACACAAAGTCAAGCATGTAGAGAGACAAAAATATATTAAGAAATCTGACACCAGGTTTTTTTTTTCCTCTCAGGTACTGATTTGCATATCCTACTCACACTCAGAAAAATAGAATGTGCCTCTAAAGGTCTTCTAACGGACTGCCCTGCGTGGCATGAAGTGATTGAGGTGCTTCAGCCTACAAGCACTTCCAGTATATGAGAGAGGGTGTTCTGAGCATGCTATGTCAGGTGCCACAGCAACAGGCAAGCAGCTTTCTATTCAGCCTAGGATACTCTGTTTAAACCAGAGTCACAATATCCTATTGTTGACATAGCTCTGCCTTCTCAAATCCAGTTTTAAACCTTGGCAAAGAGACTTAAATTTAAATTGGTTTCCGCTGAGCTCAAAGTCTGCCTGCTGCCATCTCCAAACAGCACCCTCACCCTGTACCTCATAGCTCAAGTTCTCATGTACCCTATCACAGATGGCTATTCCTTCCACCTTTTTGAGTTTAAATACCTCCAGGACCATGATTCCCAGCTCCTTCCCATCCAATCTTCAACTCTCACTGAAGCTCTGAATGTCTCAGCAGAAAATGGCAGATTCCAAAGAAGTCCATTCGTATGCCCTCTGGTAGAATTTCCAGGCCCCATTTTTGAACCACACCATATCAAAAAGCCACTTCTTTCAGCCATACATGCTGTGCTGAACCTGTACAACAGTCACAACCATTCTAAAAAAGCTTCTGGTCCTCCATGTATCATCAGAAGGAACCATACAGGGCAGCAAGAGCCAAAAGAACAAAGGAGGGCACCAAGGGCAACAGCACAAAGCATTTCAGGGTCACAGATACAACCAAAAGCAGTATGAAGAGCCTCTGAATACAGCCTCCTCTTGAGTCCGGACATGTCCCTTTTAGGCAGAAATAGGCTTAATTTAGATTGTATAGTCTAAAGTCACACAGCAAGTCATCTGGCTGACACCGCTTGCATCTTACGTGACATTAACCCCTGACATTGATAACTTGAGAAGCCGGGTGATGGTACCAGGGAATGAAGCTATCCTCTCAAGCATTCAAATTACAGCCCTCAAATAAGGAAAGCCACAAAAGCAGAGGGGACCCAAAACCTGCCTTACTGAAACCACTTCAGCAATCAGCAGGTGAGCACACAGTGGTGCCGGACCCTCCTGACGTTTCAAAGAGCAGCGAAGGACATAGATTAAGTTGGTGAGGGAAATACTCTCTTCCTGAAACACAGGAACTTCCTGAAACTGCAACTTCACATTGTACCTTATTAGTGTCCACCTGACTCTCTGCTATAGGTTACCTCCATAGTCACTTGCTGTATCAGTCTGGGAGCAACTGCTTCAAGAACAAAAAGCATCCCCTTCTTTATCCCAAAAGCCCTACAGATGAGAAAATGGCATAAAAATAAGAAAGTATTTCATTATAAGTAGCCACACACCCAAAGCAGAGGAAAGTAGCTACAGCATTATCCTGCAGAACAACTGCAGGGGGATAACTGCAAAACAACTCTTTGATTTAGTGCTCCAACTCACGTAACTCAAGCAATTCATAGCAAAAGCAACTGGCCCAGATCCCTACCTGGAATAGGTGACAAAAGCTCAATTGACTTGGATTATACCACTAAAGGAGAAAACTGAACCTTGCGGTGGAAGTAGCCATACAGGAATGCAAAACAAATCCAAGAGCTCCCTGCTGCGTTCCTGCATGCTATAAAATTTGTTCGCTCCCACAGGGTCTCGGAAGGCAAAAAGCTCATCGGTAAAAGTGTATTTCTGCAGAACCTCCTCTAATTTAGACAAGTTGTGACCTTGGTGCATTCTAGCCACACAAAACAGGGTCCCATCCTCCATAGTTTAGGAACTCCACTAAACAATACACATCGGTGACCTGCGTAACAGCTCTCCCGGTCACGCTTGCGTAGGTATCTCCATTGAATGATGAAAGGCAGAAAGACCCTAAGGGTGGAAAAAGCCCAGGCGTTCATTGTGTGGAAGGCCATGTTTCCAGGAATTATAATTGGCCTGTAATTATCACCAGTCTTCTGGGGATTTAATGTGTTTTAGTAATAACATGACAAAAACTGCTAAGTGCCTTCATATTTAGAGCTGTGGATTGAACACAGGCTACTTGTTTTTCTTGCTTTATAGGCTCTTTGTACACAGCTTTTTGGCCAAAATAAGGCAGCAATCCAGCAGATAGCAAATAAACAACAATCCAAAGAGCAAATGCTATCAGTGCTGATGGATACTGCTGAGGTATAAGGAGGGGTATCAGATGGTGTTCATGCAACAGTTTCAATCCTCAAGAGCTTGGTGAAACTTCAAACAATTTCTCCAGCAGATGAAAAACAGGTCAGAAGAACAGGATATGCTGCTACAAGACTTGTAAGACTTGAGCGTCTTGCTGAAGCGCCTCAGCCACCCAGCAGCATTCCTCACCACCGGTAATCAACTCCACATGCAGAGCACTTTGCATGTTCTGGAGGAGTCTTCCCCCAAAACTAAAAGCTGATGTTCCTTGGGTTTGTTATTTACAGTCTTTAATTTTGAAAACCAAATCTATTTTGCCCCAAATAAGGAGCAAAAATAAAAACCTAATTTTTGAAGAAATTTAAACTGAATTTAAATTTAACAAAGTCTAAATATATAAACTGGATTCAATATTTTAGACCTATTTTAATGTTCTGAGGATTAATACAGAATGCGATCTGAGAAACACCTGCAAGAACTGCTAAACAGAGAGTAGGCTTTAAATCACATCCCACTTCAAGAGGGATCCAAGCAAATCCACGCCTGTAAGTTAATGGCAAGCTAAGGCTAGGATACTTGCTTTTACAGAGAATTTCATCACAGGATCACCACCAGCCCCCTCCACTACAAGCCACTGTCTACAGCTAACTGGGGGTTTTCTGAGTCTGACCGCCTATAGATAAGGCGGACAAAGCTCAAAATAGAAGTGAAATGTAAAAGAAACGCAATAAATAAAAATTGAGTAAGTGCGACTGTACTGACTGACATTCTGGAGTCAGGATAAAAGCCACTATCCCACCCTGTATTCCCACACGTCAAAATAGAGAAATCTAGACAAATACTGGGAGAGAGCCCCAGCTCCCTTTTTGTAGATACTTACGTATATTGCTCCTAACTGAGTCCTGTCTGCATCAAAAAGCTGGTAGTAATGTTGTACGAAGCTGGACCCAATCTGCTCCCAGATAGGCTTGTCTCCCATTCTGAATCCTCACCTAAAGCCAGTGACTGTAAAACAAACAAAAAAATTATCAGAAAGAACAATCAAATAAATAAGCATAGCACTTGGCTTGAGTATTAAGCACCAGTAAACACAGACCCTCTCAGCTAGCCAGAATTTTTCTTCGGAAAAAGTAGGACAAATCTCACCTCTGTATCCTAGACTTCTGTGAAATAAGAATCTTGGATACCAAATGGTTTAAATTCTTAATACAGTATTTGCTGATTTCTAAGGTTATTTCAGTGTAAGGTCACAACTTGCATACAAAAGTAGAGAACAAGAACAAAAATGAGTAAGTGTTACCACCTTACATTCACATATTTCAAAAATTACACCATCTGAAAAAGTTGGCAAGCACTTGCTATTTTGACTTGATCTCATTTACTGTAAACAACTGACTTGTTAACATGGATCGTCTGCAAGTGGCTCACACCAACTGACTTATCTATTCAGCTCCTCAGGTATTTCACCATCCACAGCCCATTCTAAGGAAGAGTATCTTTTCAATGGTACACAACAGGAGTTAATTCACTAGCTCCTTCCTCTTCTTCCACAGTAAGCAAGCTTCACACAAGCTTACTTTCCTCTTCTATGCTGTCACTAAGGCTGAAGTACACTCGGTATTTATCTTCGAACCTGTAGTAATTTCAAGATACAAACCATGTTTTTTCACAGTAGTGAGAATCTGCAGTTCCAAGTGAAGGTACTGGAAGCTCAGAGGCATCCCACACTTCTGAAGATGAGTCCCTCTATTTTAGAGGGATTAAACGTACAGCATGTGCAGCAGTCCAGCCAGACCCAGTCTAGAAACTATCATGCATGATCAGTACAGATGGTCACTTTACCATGCCATTAAATTTTTCAAGAAAGCAAATTCATTTTTTTTTTATCCTGATATCTCTCTGAAAGACTGAAGAATTGCGCTAAAATTCAAAACACAACAATGCTGCACTCAAACCCCACTACATTACATTTTAAGATCTGAGTTTACTTCAAGCAAACTAAATTATACTTGCTAAACGTCAAGATCTGTCAGTCACTAGTCCCTCCTTGCAATCCCTGACCAGGAACCCTGGAGCTACAGGTCTCTATTGCACTGCAAGTCTGGAAAGACATGAAATTCTGTTTTAGGACACAGGACATGACAGTTATGTTGGCTTCCTTTAGACGTCAATTACTCACACACCTGTTTAAGATTTGACAAATTCGTACAAGAAGCAAAACATATATTCTTAAGATCTCCACAGCAAGTATTACCAGGCCTAGCTTTATGTGCACAGTCAGACAAGAAAGCGCTTTTCATATTTTAGGCCTTAGGCTCTTTGAGCTTTACTCACACAAACGGGAACTGAAATGGGTTCAAACCCTAGGCCAGAAGTTTTAAGGTTACACAAATTTGGCCAGACTTACAGAAGAACAAATATCTTCTATTAGATCAACAGTATAATAGGAGGTAGCATAGACGTTTTCAGGGCAGTAAATTCAACTACCAAAGCAAAATACAAACCAAGAACAACTGCTAGAGCTTAGACACCCAGACTACTTGAGGGAGAAAATGGTTGGCATCTGTGGAGCAGAGAATGTGACAGCACAGAGAGCTGGCGAGGTGGTTCTCCCTGCTGAGAAAGGGATGTTTGTAGCCTGTGAAAAGAGGAGAGGTTCA